>NW_004797913.1:305810-307079 GCF_000002075.1 Aplysia californica | reverse complement strand
TCTCTAAATAAATAAAGGAAACTTTGCCAAAGGCCCTCGCAACCATCTTTTCTCCCCGACAGCCCACGTCTTCCTAAACTACTGGATGGATGTCACCAACATCACTCACAAACACACGCACACAGAAAACGAACGCTTTCGTCAAACAAGAGGAACCTTAATTATAAAATAAGCATTTTTTACGAAACACAAAGGTTGTTCCAATTCAAACTAAAAGTCTGTGAACTTACACTTAACCTGTCTCCCTGGCAGTCTCTCGCAAAATAACACACACTAACTAACGTACGGGCAAAGCGGGGTCCTTCGGTGTACATTTTTATCTTTCCCACGAGACAGGCCTGTCAAGACATGCGTGTACATTCAACCTCGTCATGATTAGCCGTAGCCTTGGTCCAATTTGCGGACGCGCTTTCTCTTTGTGATCAGCGATGTTTAGTTTTAGTAGAGGTGTTAGTGTTACGGCGCTCGCAACAGCATAATAAGGCCATATGATATGAGCGCTAAGGGGCTGATGTCAACCGAGAAGTCCTTACAGAGAATCAGGCTTACGTTGCTCGCCCCTCTAGCTTCGCACGTGCAATTATGGCCAAACCAAGATAAAAACGTTTTTGTTTTTTTCACAGGAAGGAAAAATTTAAGGAGCGAAGACAATTTCTTCTAGGTCGACGTATAAGAAGGGTCGGTGGCAGAAAGAAATTAGTTTTAGAAAGAGTTTTACGGCACTTGCAACACAATAAGGTCATATAAGTGCCGAAGATTACAGGTGTTACAGGAGAGTAACAAACATAAAAAAGAGGAAGGGGAGATCAGGACGATAGACGTTTGATAAGAAAGAAGAAGCAAACCACACCAGAGCACCCGCCAACCACCCACGGTGGCAGAAAGAAAAATTCGGTGTTGGCAATGAAGTGAGTAGAGAATCAATGAACAAAGACAGAGTAAGGGAAAGGTCTTTGTCGCAATAGCTTAACCGTCAGTGCAATGTTCGGTAAAACCTGGGGAAACACGACAGAGTTGAGCTTGTGGAGACTTGAGCCGGCAGGTTTGCCTCAGATGGCGCAAGCTAGCGTAATGTGTGACCTTATTACTGGTCTTCGTTTGATCTCATTCTTAGTTATTTGTTACCCTGTGTGTAAGTGTAAATAGTACACATGTAGATGTTTGTAAACGTCTTTATGCGTGTGTGTTTGTTGGGTGAGTGTGTGTCTGTGTGCGTGAGTGTGTCAGTGTGTGTGTGTGTGTGTGTGTGTGTGTGTGTGTGTGTGTGTG
>NW_004797913.1:304273-305408 GCF_000002075.1 Aplysia californica | reverse complement strand
GTGTGTGTGTGTGTGTGTGTGTGTGTGTGTGTGTGTGTGTGTGTGTGTGTGTGTGTGTGTCCTCGGTATAAGGAATGATGGTGAGACAGGGAAAAGCATACCATGTATTTTTGTTTGTACTTTTAAGTAGAGGTTTTACGGCGCTCGCAACTGCATAAGGTCATATGAGCACCAGAAGACAGAAGACTAGAGGTGTTACAAGAGAGTAACAAACATAAAAAGAAGAAGGGGAGATGAGGACGACAGATGTTTGATTTTTAAAAAAGAAACAAACCACACCAGATCACCCGCCAAACACCCACATGTATTTTTATGTCGTGAGTCTGACCAGAAGCCGGTCAAGAGCAAACTAGAACCAGACGTGAGATGAGCAGATGACAGCACAGCTTGTCGAAATGTCGAGAGCACACGGCGACACAGGAGAAGGGGGGATAATAAAAAAGAAGAAACAAAAGTTGTGGAGTTTTCTACGGTCACTTGGCACAAGAACTCATATTTCGCCAAGAAGAAAGAGTATCGATTTGTGTAAAGAGAAGCACACTGACATAAACATGGCTACTTTTTTGGGGGGTAAGAGTTTTGCGGCACTCGCAACACAATAAGGTCATATAAGCGCCAGAAGATCAGACATGTTACAAGAGAGGTACGAACATAAAAAATAAGAAGGGGAGATAAGGACGATATATGTTTGATACGAAAGAAGCAAACCACACCAGAGCACCCGCCAACCACCAACTAAACATGGCTACTTAGAGCTGGGGAAAAGAAAGATACAAGAGGGATTCCAAGACAGTAACTATAAGAAAGACCTAAAAGTGGCACCCTCCAACCACCCACATACTAGTCAGAGAACAGGAAGCCTGGAAACAAGTGGGGCAGCCCCACTAGGGCACCCATCAACCTCCTAGACGACAAAGAAGAAGTAGAAACACCCGCGCCAACATGAGACATCCTGTCAACGTTCTGTCTGTGAAACGGCAGCAAAACTCGAACCTGTCGCTAGTGTCGCTAGATTGACGACAAGAAGCCCAAGGAGCGCGTTGTGAGCGCGTTGTGAGCGTGTGTGTGTGTGTGCGTGCGCGCGTATGTGTGTGTGTGTGTCTGTCTCTCTGTCTGTCTGTCTGTCTGTGTGTGT
>NW_004797913.1:300073-302744 GCF_000002075.1 Aplysia californica | reverse complement strand
CCCCCCCCTTTTTATCCGATACCTTAGAGTAGCATATCCTAAACAGCATCGTTTTTCAGCACTTGCAGCACAACAAGGGAACATAAGTGAGGCGTTATAATTAATATTAGAGAGCATTAAATACAAAAAAGGAGGATAGATAAGGATGATAGATGTTTAATTTGATAGAAAGAGCAAACCAAACCACAGCACCCTGAAACCACCGGCTCGTTCGACTTTAGACCTTGTCCTAACCAAGGTACAGATGCTCTTCTCATAATGACGACTGGGGCAGCAAAATAACAGTGATGTTTTCACCAGGTGGCCCAAGAGTCTAGATCAAGATCTAGTCTGAAAGGACTACTGCATTACCAATACAATCCAGGTCCATAGAAGGTCAACCGAAGTCTCTCAGAATGGTGGGGGTGGGGTGATGCAACAGGGGGCATAACTCGCCGACAGTATAGAATTGGGAACGCGTTTTGACGTATTAACATTTATTAGTCATTAGGTCACGAAGTCCGTTCGATGTTTATCTACAACAGGGAGTTTAGTTTTAGAAAGAGTTTTACGGCACTTGCAACACAATAAGTTACAACAGAAAAAAGCACCGTGGCATAATAATAATACTAACAACTATCCCTGACTCGATACCCCCCCCCCTTTCCCCCAACCTAAACAAACTCCAGTAACTAATACACAATTAATACACCTTAAAATTCAGTGATCGTACACACAGTCAAAATCTGTGCTCCCAACATTAATCATCAGAACATACACAGCTCGAAACGCGACGAACATCGCAAACAGCCGACCTCCAACCACCACATTTCTCACGAGGCACACGAAACACTACAACAAGAAGGAAATCGCTCCCACCACCGCTAGACTAGGCCTCTCGTTGGTTCAGGTTAAGAGCACGCAGCTAGGAGGAAGGAAGGAAGGCAGGCAAGGCACGCATCACACACAACAACATTCCTACAGCCTGGCCTGCCCCGGGCGCCCCAGCAACAACACACAGCGGGCGGCGGAGGGGCGTGTCGAAAACGCGAGAGAGGAAGGAAATCCTCCCACATAAGTAAGCTGGGCTTTTACCACTGTCCACGGTTGTTTTTGTGAAAAGTTAGGCTAAGAATCTCTTATTGTTGTTGTAATAATACACTGACAATGTGAAGGAGCGGCTGACAGGCCAATCACTGAACCAGCACACATTTCCTACACGAGCAGAGCCCATCTACACTGACAGGGGCCGAGTCACGGACCTAACAGGCGCTGTTTATTAAGTCCTCGAAATCATTAGGAAATGCTCCACCATTCAAAAACGTTAAGGTGCCAGGTTCAAATCCTACTCTGGTCTCGTGACAGGGACCACAAAGGGAGAAGGCTGACGCCCCGACGCTGTAGAAAGAGGCAGAAAGCCACCACCATATGGTACCTATTTCATGACGGCCAACACACACACACCACACACAGTGATGATAATCCGAGGCCGTTGGCGTCATCCGCGTGACGGAGCCCACTGGGGCGGGCGGGACGCGGACGGGGGGAGCGAGATACGTGCGCTGGGGGAGGAGGACGTGAGAGTGGAAGAGAGAGAGAGAGAGAGAGAGAGAGAGGATAGAAGGGGGAAAGAATAGCACACGTGTAGCATCGCTCACATCATCATCATGACCTGCCGGGCCAACAGGGAATCGATATCGCCTTTACCTGGTTCGATATTGAACTTTCCCGAGGTTTCACCCCGACCTTCCCCGCGAGGGGGGGGGGGAGAAATAACCATTATAAACGCAAAGCCTGACGCAGCAAAAGCTTCAGTTTAAGAACAGCGTCAGGTATTTAAATCAGGCTTGATGCTGACTTCATGTTATTGGCACAGGATAGGTAAGGAGAGTAAGCAGACAACCGCTACAGCTCTGTGGGAACAAATGAGTAACACAGACAGGTGGGCAATGAGCAAAGCGACACACAAGCTCCGGTCAACCACTTTCGTGACGTACATATTGACCCCCATCGTACTTCACAAAGGCCACTCCACTACTACACATTTATGAGCACACACCCGCCGAGACAAGAACACTCTATTGTCTCGTCGATATCTGCTCACACTTCGACCCATATAATGACCCCTCGCTGGGAGGAAGCTTACGTCCCAAGAGAGCTCACAGCACGTGCACAAGTTTTTATGTTATTTTAGTATAATAAGGAAACAAACATTGGAATGACAGGAGCCAATTTATGCAGATAAAAACATACCGATGCAGAAACACTGGGGAAGAAAAGAAAAGAGCAGGGCCCTCTCGATGTTTTTTGGTGTGTTTTTGGTTGTTGTTTTTTTTGGGGGGGGGGGGGGGCAAATGAAATCGACCAGCGCTTCAGCCAATAAAATTGACAAAAGTTTTTCAGCCATTGAAATCGACCAAACCGACAAAAATAGGTATAAGTTCACCGACATTGATCTAATTAATGAGCCGACGCATCTGGTACCGCGTTCGCACACCCAAAAGTTTACAGGACGAAGCCCCACCCCTCAGAGCAGGGTAATCATACCAGGTACATCTACCCGGAGGCATTTGTCGAGGACAGAGAAAGAATTGATGCGTCAGGCAACAGGCATTATCTCAAATAACTGCGGAAAGTAGAAGAAGAAATATGAAAAAAAGGCGGATAAGTAGAAATGACGGTGGTGGGGGGT
>NW_004797913.1:296415-298319 GCF_000002075.1 Aplysia californica | reverse complement strand
GGGAGATCAGGACGATAGATGTCTGATAGGAAAGAAGAAGCAAACCACATCAGAGCATCCGCCAACCACCCAGGCATGAGTCTTAAACGAATAGAAAGACAGGACTTTCGACTTTAACACCCACCCTTGAACCCTCCCTTTGTTGTGCTGAAATGGAGGGGGACAAAATCGCTTTGTCATACACGAACGAGCAGTGGTAGCGGTAATGGCCCGAAGCATGACTAGATATATCTCGATCAAGTAATGCGATGTACCAAGCGGAAGCTTCACGATGCTTGGAGTTGTGGGGTCAGTATGTGTAATTTTTTTTAAAATCTTATCTCCCATAGGGAGGGGAGAAAATCGGCCCTACCCGGATCGTTGTCGTACAAAAGTCACATGACAAAATTGACGTGGAAAGGTCTCAAATAGCGTAGTGTGCAAACATTGGAGAGAGAGGGAGAGGGAGGGAGAGAGAGAGAGAGAGAGAGAGAGAGAGAGAGAGAGAGAGAGAGAGAGAGATCTGCTGTTCTCAGCACAACACCACCCATTGTATCCATCTGAGCACACCGACACAGCGGGCTCAGTCTACTAGCCCATCCACCATGCACTAAGCTTAACCTGTCGTCAAAGTGGTGTGTGTGTGTGTGTGTGTCCACTTCGACGATGACCTTCGAGGTCATTCACCGCGAGGCGAAACAACGGGCAGAAACCACGACGTGTGTAGCGCGTCATAATCAAAGCTTTCCCCATTGTTGTTGGCTGGTAACCGAGGTTTTAGTAGAGGTTTTGCGGCACTTGCAACAGCGTAAGGTCATATGAGCGCCAGAAGATTAGAGGTGTTACAAGAGAGTAACAAACATGAAAAAGCCGAAGGGGGGATAAGGACGATAGACGTTTGATAGGAAAGAAGAAGCAAACCACACCAGAGCACCCGCCAACCACCCACTGGTAGCCGAATCCGACGACTACCTAATTCACATTTAAAAAGCATGATTAGATTTATCAATAAATTAAATGCACCCCCTCCCCTTTCTTCCAGTACACAAAATCTACACCGCGTAGGAGGGCTGATCCGACCCATGCCAAGGCCAACCTCGGTTGAAAGTGACACATCACTGATGGACGGTCTCGATAACATTCCTTCCCCATGCTTATTTGTATGTTTAGGTTTAGTAAGAGTTTTACGGCACTTGAAACACAACAAGGTCATATAAGTGCTGAAGAATAGACTATGTGTTACAAGAGAGTAACACACAAAGAAAGAGGGGAGATAAGGACGACAGATGTTTGATTTGATAGGAAAGAAGGAGCAAACCACACTAGAGCACCCGCCAACCACCTACATTTATATGTTTGAGCAAAGAAAAACACATTGACACAACAATGGTCAATTAGTACTGGGGAAAAAAAGTAAGACAGACAGTAAAAAACAGAAAAAAGTTAAGAAGTAGGACCCATCAGTAGCGGCCTCCAACCACTCTCCTTCCCAAAGCGAAGTTGAACCCACCTCTTCCGTTTGCAACAGCAAAGAGCCTAACCAAAACACCGTGTTAGGTAGCCCCACAGAACAGTACACGTAGTACTAACGACAATTCTCCTGTTACAAGGCGTATAAAAAACAAAAAACAAATGAAATCATTATCATAATTTGCACATCCATCAAACACCAGAGCATATTTTGCTTACACTGCAGAAGTCAGCGCTCCAGGACCCCCCCCCCCCCACCAAAAAAAGAAAAGAAAACAAACCATGTTATTATAAACAGAACTGCTGAAGAACAACAAAGATACTTCGAGCATTTCACCCAAACAATGGTGTGGTATGAGTCTTAGTAGTAGTAAAAGTGTAGTGGCACTTGCAACAGAATAAGGTCATATAAGTGCCGAAGATTAGAGGTGTTACAAGAGAGCAACATACATAAA
>NW_004797913.1:283996-293951 GCF_000002075.1 Aplysia californica | reverse complement strand
CCCGAGTCGGCCTTAAAATAGCAGCCACTCATTTAAGGGTGGTATACTCAGTACGTTGAGGGTGCGGTGGTGGAGCGGTTAGTGCGCTCGTCTCCGAAGTGAAAAGTGCGGACTCGAGTCTCGGTTAGGATGGCTAAAACAGCACCTGGACATGGATGGCTGGTGCCTCTATAAATAAATCATTGATGATGGTCTCGGTTAGGACACGGATTCTTTTCGGCACCTCCTGCCGACCCCTGACTTCAAGTTGGGGAAGGCGGCGTGGAAAGGAACTGGCCACCCTACCACAATACGCCGAAGGCCCAGGAAGTTGTCTCACTAACAAGGCAATCCCCAATGTCCAGATCGGATACGGGAACAACTTTACCTTTTTTTTTTAAACTCAATACGTTAGCACGTTCTGAAAAGTCGGGACAGACAAGAAGTGATTTCTTTTGGTTTTGAACTTCAGTACTCTTATATATATATATATATATATATCAATTCTCTACTCCGCACCATCAGAGTCAATCTCTCTGCCCGAGTAAAGGGAAGCACAACAGCACGAGGTTACGCAGTGCAGAAGAAAAGCTTTGTTTTAGTTTTAGTAAGAATTTTACGGCACTTGCAACACAATACAGTCATATAAGGTCCGAAGATTTGAGGTGTTACAAAGGAGTAACACACAAAGAAGAAGGAGGAGAGATATTGATAAGGACGATAGATGTTTGATAGGAAAGAAGGAGCAAACCACACCAGAAAACCCGCCAACCACCCACTATTCGACAAAGTCGAAGGTCAGGGTTGAGTTAAATAAAAAGTTTATGAAGCCTACAGCGCTTACGATAGAAGGATTAGGGAAGGTTGTGAAGGAGGGATTAGGGACCACGTGCTTCGTACTCTAGTACTCCTGTATCGCTACTCTTTATCGGTCTATCCAACCCTTCACACCACGACTTAAGTCCCTACTGGTCGGCTTTCTCGTAACTCTTGGCTTCCGCCCAACACCATTTCTACCCTGGCCGAACAAAGGGCTGCGAGAACATTGGGCGCATTGGAAAGTGGAAGGGAGGGGGGGGGGAGAGAAATGGTCAGAATAGTAGCAGCAACTGGAGACAAATACGAAAGTAAGCTTCCCACTTCCTCTTTGTAAACAAATGACCCCAATATAGCACTAGGAAACCATGTTCCCCGGTTCAAGAAAAAGACATAATCAACGTGTAAGGAAAAAGGAATACAAAAAAAAAAAGCATTCAAACTAACATTAATTTTTACCCACTGCTCTTTAACAAATTACAGAAAAAAACACCAACATATACGCCCCCTTTTCATCTTTTCTATTCTAAATGACCCAATTCCCGTGACTGAATCGTCTGAATCATTCTTGCCACAAGACCGCAGTTCTGTCTACTTTTGAGCACGATGAACAACACTAAGTAAGCCTAAAAATAGCTGGCATATGAGACGGTCTGGGTAATAAAACAAGGGAGCCCTTAGTAAACAAAATGTACAAACCCAAACTGACTTGAAATGAATATACTGCATAATGTATTACTCGAAGCTGTTGTGTCTGGGTCTGCTTTTTCGATTTTGTTTATTGTTTTGTTTAAGAGTTGTTGTTTAGTGGGGGGGGGGGGTCTATTTTTTCCTTGTTTTGTGTTTAGAAAGGAGGGGGTTGCTTGTATAATTCATTCTTTTGTGTGTGTGTGGTGTGTGTGTGTGTGGGGGGGGGGGGGGGGGTGTCTTCTAACTGTACATAATTTCAAAATCACAAATTATGACCAAATGTTCGTTTTTGCCTTCATATGAGTGCTTCATTTCAGCAAATGTCAATTCCTCAGCTGACCAGACACGTCAGCTTATGGATGTGGTAGAAATATAGGCCAACAAAGGCTTCACGCACCATAATCATCACCTTTCCCCTCACCCCGCAAAATAAACCGCGCTCGCGTGATTGCAACACATTGGATTGGCTGGGTCAAGGGAAATAACAGGTGAAATTCCTAAAGTCGATATGGGTGCCTCCCCCTTGAAAATTTGCGAAGAACAGACGAATCGTAGATTCTTTCTTCGAAATACCATTCGTTTAATAGTTTATGAACAAATTTACAAAGAGACTCTTCCCTGAGCTCGAAACAGACGTGAAATTTAGTTATCGAAAAAAGAAGGCAAAATAAAATAAGGACAATCATGTGCGTGTGAGTGTGTATGTGCGTGAGAGAAAGAGAAAGAGGTGTCTATATATGCTTCCCATTTTTGTTCAAACAACCACCTCTCTCTGAACCAGTGTTTTTGGTTCTTTGTCAAAATTACATGTTCTCCCGGCTAACAACTACATCAGGTGTGCTTGTTAGCAACTTTTGTGTGTGTGGGAAAGAGCAGGAGAAAAAAGCTATTTAGATTTAGTAGAGGTTTTACGGCGCTCGCAACTGCATAAGGTCATATGAGCGTCAGAGGACAAGAGGTGTTACAAGAGAGTAACAAACATAAAAGAGAAGAAGAGGAGATAAGGACAACAGATGTTTGATAGGAAAGAAGAAGCAAACCACACTAGAGCACCTGCCAACCACCCTTAGACAAATGTTAGCTAATAAATGAACATGAATACTTTTGTCCGATCTAATAGGCCTATCTTATTACAATGCTACTTTTATAACACTAGGCTTCGTTCATTTTTATCTATACAACTGTTACAACATTCTGACTCATGTTCAATTTGAACTGCTGTGTTGCTCTTATTATAGGAACACAAAAGAAATCGAAATAAAAGTGGAGGAAAGAAATATAGAAATTACTGAGACCGTTTGAGTTTAAATACTACACAAAGAAAAAAGGAGAAAACAAAAACAAAAAATACAATGCAGCATGCTAGCAAAGAACAAAATCTTTGTTTCTTCAAAAAGGCCCATATTGGGTTAAAAAAGTATTATTCTGAGTACGTTCCCAGCTGCTTAAGTGAGTACCTGGATATTTGAAAACTACTCGAGTGAGAACTCACATGGGCTAAATACTCAAGTGAGTCCACTTGAGTACATGTACCCGCACACCTCTAATACCTTTTTAATTCTTCCCTCGTCCATAGCTGAGTAAAACCATTTGTGTCACCAAAAGATTAAATGACTAGCCAAATTTTTGGCATATCAGGTATGCAGTTATTGGTACCATCTAAATGCTTGTTCATTCCTCTAGTTTTTGATGAAAAAAAATACATCAAGAAGTCAAGAGAGCATTGCCTAGTGTCATAGGTAAAAATAATGTGAAATTGACCGCCAATGCTTGAATGTATTTGGAAAAGTAACTGCAAATTTACAAAATTAAAATATGTGCTTTTTATCAAAATTTGGCAGCAAAATCCACAGAGAAATAAGTTTTTCACTGGACCTACTAGCTGTTCAGCCCACCAAAAGCCCAAAGGACAAAAATAAAATGCCCATTTCTTCCATTTCATTATTTTGAAAAGGCCTGATTTCACCACAATGCCACACATTTACAATATAAAGTAGGCAGCTGAATACAGGACCAAATATTATAAATACTTACACTAATATTTGAATACCTTATAAAATACCAACACAATTAGCAGACTGAATATTTTTCCTTAATGAAAGATAGTCGTCGTCATTCAACACAGTATGTAAAAATTTCAACCCAAAAAAAATAAAAAAATAAATGAAAATCAAGTAAGTTGTAAAGATTCATGATGCACATTGAAGGGTCTTTGTCTCATTACTTTACCAAAAAATAATGAGATTCAGACAAATTAAACATTCTGACAATGTCTAGAGCATAATTAAAGTTTTTTGCTTATGAACACCTCATATTTTGACACAATACAATGCTGAATGACCGCAAGAAGCTGTGTTGTGTTTATGGTTACAACAGTATAATAACCCAGATAATCAATAGGTCTTCCAAAATTTCAGTGGGGGGGGGGGGTTTAAATCTCAGAACTTGTCATTTACTCACCTGCATAGACTGTCCAGAAGGTCGATCTTGAGTAATCATCTTATATAACTCTGTCCCCCAGCAGGGTTTAGGACAAAATCACCTGCAAAATAGGCAAAAAGGTTTTAGGTCACAGCAAACAATAATTTGCTCACAAAAGTCATGTAATGCTCATTTAGACAACACCAACATTATACATCATTTTGGGAGAACATCAGAGAAAAAAACTATCAAAAAAGCAGAGAACTTTTAACAATACAGTAGTCTCCGCCTAAGATCCCGGTGCTCGGGAGCAAGGAAATGCGGGATTTTAGGCGAACCGGGATCTTAACCGACGAACCCAGGGAAGAATATGGTGACCCATGTTAAGGCTCACAATCGGTAAAATGGTCTCCCTACACTCTAAAATGAATTGACGTGGCCCCTGGGTGGGTTTATGACGTATGGTGAGCAAAGAGTGGTTAACCTTGATGACCTATCACAGTGCATAGTGGCATGGGATGAGGCGTGCCATTTTCACTTATCATCCTATCATGAGTCTCAAGATCTACGTTTATCCAGTTGCCCCTCCCCATTACCTTTCGAAAATTTATAGCGTTCCATCTCTGACCGAGTTCACCCCCCCCCCCAAACCGCCTTTGTCGTTACACATCATTACGTTGTGAACACACCAATTAAAATTCAGTCTGTCTCGCAAATTCGGGAGTAGAGACAACTACAGCAATGGTCGGGGAAGAGTCCACAGTTCCTTGTGATCCCTCCTGGAGCGAACTTGTAGGCCCTTCCCACCCAGCGAGTGATGTAAGGTTAGGGGGAGAGCTCTGGTGTGAGTGCGATGTGTGGGGAAAACAAACGTGTCGGTCAGTTCACAACCCGATGTGATCCCATCTGGGGTAAACATTGTACCGCTTCATCGAGTTTTACAACGTGTATGTGATCACATTCACGATAGTGGCTGATCTTTGACGCGACGGACAGTTTATTGATCTAACTTTTCACTCTTGGTTGATCGGCTGTGCCCGCCCGGGTTTTTGTTCCACAAATTATGATTTGAAATGCGGGATCTTAGCCGAATGTAGACCTTCGGAGTGAATTAGAGCGGGATCTTAGGGGTGACTTTTGTATAGTAAAAATTCTGTTTTCTTAAAACAGCGGGATCTTAAGCGAACCGGGATCGTAAGAGGTGGGATCTTAGGCGGAGACTACTGTATTGAAACAATTAGATTGCCAATTACCGAAACAATACCCTCAGAGTTTTACTGGGCTTGGGACCAGATATCAATTATATTTTGTATTGAATGAATAGTCTTTTCAGGTATGCAAACATATTTACAGGACATTAAAGTGTTGGGACATTTTCTTGCTCATTCACGATAAAAATTGAAGTTGTGAGACTTGTCCATCTGCGTACATGTACACTTGCTTGTTATACATTCTGCCTTATTTCTTGCGGTAGATCTAGTGCCTTTGTGTTTGGTCTGCGTTTTTATTTTCAGATCTAGAAGTTGCTTAACGCCTGTAGAAAGACGAATATTTGAATGGGGGCTGAACAAAGTAATTTTGTCAAGGGGACTGTAACCGTTCGATGGCATCGGCAATCTAATCGTATAGATATCGTCAAAAAGTGCACGGCTTTGATAGTTTCCCATCATTTTTCCATATCGTAATTAGACATACAGATTTGTTGGGTCTACACGTTCACCATTGCATGACTCAAAACACACCAAAAAAAACCCACAAAAAAGCATCGGAGCAAAATTGAAGCTTAGTTCAAGTATGTCACTGCCCTCTCCATAAAACATCACAGGGAAAAGGGGCCACCTAAAAGGTTGTAAACATTAAATTATAACCAACCTGGTAAAAACCAAAAACAGCAAGTACATAATAATAATAATAATAAATAGCATTTGTATAGCGCATATCCCCGCTCAGCAGCAGGCTCTATGCGCATGTATTCAGAGCCGACAGTCTTTTTTCTCTCTATCTCTGTCTTTCTCATTGGAGAAAGATTATCAAGTAGTCAACCGGAGTGCGTTGAGTCTTTTTTCTCTCTATCTCTGTCTTTCTCATTGGAGAAAGATTATAAAGTAGTCAACCGGAGTGCGTTGAGTCTTTTTTCTCTCTATCTCTGTCTTTTTCATTGGAGAAAGATTATCAAGTAGTCAACCGGAGTGCGTTGAGTCTTTTTTCTGTATCTCTGTCTTTCTCATTGGAGAAAGATTATCAAGTAACCAACCGGTGTGTGTTGTGCATTGGATCCTGGATTTTTTGACAGGCAGACCACAATATGTTAAGCTGAACAACACAAAATCTGACACAATCCTTTGTAACACCGGCGGTCCTCAGGGCTGTGTTTTGTCACCAGTTTTGTATACAATATATATCAACAATCATAAAAGTAAATATAAAACATGCTTAATTAAGTTTGCAGACCACTCTGCTATTATTAGATAAATAAACCTTGATGAAAAAGTATTTCAAAGAAATATGTATGTTTTTTTAAATGGTGTAATTCAAATTTTTAAAAGTGAACCTCTCAAAAACAAAGGAAAAGATTTTTTATTATAGAGAAGAGAAAAACCACCACTTGTAATTGAACAAGAAACAATTGAAATAACGGATTCATAAAAATATCTTGGTCTTACAGTCAACAACAAATTTACATGGCAAAATCATGTAAACAATATCATTAAAACGATAAATCAGAGGCTATACTTTCTGAGGAACCTTCTAAGGTCTTTCAATTTGAATTCATCCATCCTTCAAATATTCTACACCACCACAATAGAAACTTTGTTAAATTTTGGTATCTCTTTCTATGGTAGCAATTTGGGAAGACAGAATATCATGAAAATAAACAACTTGATCAGAAAGGCATCAAGAACAATTTGTAGAGACCTAAATAACTTTGATTATCTGCAAGCAACAAAAGAAATGTTCTAAAATAGGCGGAAATAATGGTAAGTGATTATAGCCACCCACTGACATCGGAATTTCAATTATCGACCCGCAGTAAACGATACATTTACAAAAAAAGCAATAACAGACAGATATAGAAAGTCTTGTCATTTGTTAAGTTGGTGGTGGATGGCGGTGTGAAGACAAATAATAATATATATGTTTATACAGGAGCTCCTTTTCGAACATTGGGTAAACAGGACTGGCGTTACAACAGGGGGCAGTACAACGAGGTTTGACTGTGCTTTCAAATAATAAACTGAACATATGACTTTAAGATCACATGCCTGTTTGTTTGAGTAAGAAGCAAATCAACACAATAATGGTCATTCAGTGCTGGAAGAGAGTAAGACAGATGGAAAGAAACAACAACAGGAAAGTAAAGAAGTAGGGCCTACCAGTGGCACCTTCCAACCGCTTGCCAGAATGCAAAAGTCTCAATATTAATATAAAGTAACAAATAAATTTTAGCAACACTAGAATGTAAAAATAAAAATATTTTTGCAAACTCAGGAAGAAATTTACTCCTTTCTCTTTATGTGTCGAATGCATGGCGTCCTTGTTCTTTACACACCATGGTTAAATGCCTTTCCATACTAATACTTTTGCTTTTTTCCACGAAAGTGAAAGTAAATGTTATACATTTCCATGAAGAGTTATTTGTCCATAACCAAATAATGAAGCAGGCCCCATTGAAAGACACTCAAGACCACACTTCACTGGGACTCAAATATAATATACAATACTAACAGGATTTAAGTACAAAAAAATAGTCAGCACATGACACACAAAGCTATTTTTAAAACATGAGTAAAAAAAAACACATGCAGACAAACTCAGGTGAAACAGCAGTTCTCTGTCAGAGGACTGGAGGCCAGCATTACTGGTGTCAAGACAGCAAGGAGAGAAATCAGAAGAAAATTTTAGGAAAAGAAAAAAGATTTTTTCCTATGACGATCCTCCAGCAAGTTAAATTTATGCTGCAAGGAAGTGAGGTCACCTGGTTTCAGTGGTGAAATAAAAGAATGGCTGCCAAATTTTGGTTACTCCAATAACTTAACAGAAAAATGACATATTTTGTGCCTTAAATCAATGTTTTTCAGTAAAATTCACATGGAAATGTGTTTTATAAAGACAAAAAAGAGGTGAGCCCAAAATAAAAATTCTACAAAATTTCCAAACATTCGGGAAAATGCCTGTTTCTCCGATTTCTGTATTTTGCTGAGCAACTAATTAACTGATTTCACCACACTGCCTCCCAAATGTGTTTTAAATGGACATAAAAGCTGTTGAGCAAAAAAAAAAAAAAGTTCGAAAAAAATTTGCTGAGAGGACAGAAAAATGCCTGTTTCTTATATCTTCACCACGATACCCCACTTGCCCCTAACCGTGGGTGATATTCAGATGTTTCACAGCCCTTCCGAGTTAGGAGTTGGAAAATTATAGTGCTAGTCGGCAAGTTTCGGATTCCCTACCTACCGAGTCTCTCTCTCTTCAATAAAAGCTTGACTGTCACTGAAGATATTGGACAAATCTTATAATACTAAATGTTAAGAAGGAGGAAATCGGGGTATTGGTTCAATAATCATATACCATTACAACAGCAAAAAGATATTTTGTGAAAAATGTGGATCGTTAGAAGGTCACTTTGGGATTCTGAATGCGTAAACCTCTAATAAAATAAATGTTCTGCCATCATAGTTTATGAATATTCATTATCAAAGAGAACACTCATGGACAATCTTAGGAAGTTATCTTTTTACTTTCACCTAACACTGCTATAGGCAACAAGTACAAAACAAAACAAAACAACATCTGTTGTACAAATTGACTTGTCACATTAAATTAAACAAATATACTCCTTTAACATTTTAAATTAATACACAAATCTATCTGAACATTTCAGATAAGACAAAGGATTAATTTTCCAAGGGAAACATGTTGAATGCGTAAAAAAATGATTTTAATCCTCAGTTTTGAACTTACAGAACTGTCTGGGGTCTAAATGCAAAGTGACAGCTTAAGTAACGTGTGATGACTTCTTGCATTGCTCAGATCTTCATGATACCATCAACACATAAAGTATCTTTCCAGCTGAGAAACTATCGACCCCATTGTATTTTAAAAGGTTGCTTCCTTTGTTTCCAGGAGGAAACCTCTCATGCGAGTTCCGCTGTAGCAATTGAGTTTTGTTGCTCAAAGGTTTCTAGACTATCAAAATGCACAATCTTGAATGATGAAGACTATCAGTGCTTCCAACAGCTAAAGCGGGAAAGTGAGGAAAATTCTGCCCAGAACCTGGGGCCTGCATAGTTGGGTTTCAGGGTGCTTAGCCCCAAAATAAATTGAAATTTAGTGCTTTTAGAGGATTAAAAATGGCATTTGGGGACCTGCTTGAAGAGAATACAACAACCCAAAACATGTATCCCAAAACACGTATTTTTCCCGTAAGGTTTTGACTTGTTTGATTTCTTCATTTATCTACACATCTTTTCTTTCATTTGTTGGCAATGTTTAAAAGCAGGCTCCTCTTGCCATTGCTACTATAAATCAATGATTTGTCATCGCACAATCACCATTGACAGAAGGCAAACCTGGGAATAGTGAATAGACGTATGAACCTTGACGATAGAGTATAGAGTTACCCAGCGCATACCCTAATTTTCCTTCATTTCCACATTTGAATGTCGATAGCCAAACTATTTCGAAATCATTCTTGTATGGTAGAGGGTTTTACGGCGCTCGCAACTGCAAAGGTGGGTGTCAACAGAGAAGTCTTTACGGGGAATCAGACTTGACCGCTCACCTCTCTAGCTTCAACAGCACATGTAAGGTCTGCTTCGACTATCAAGGCACCCCAAAATAGCATACAAAAGAAGTAGAGGACAATGACAATAGTAAGGATCAGGAAAGAAAAAGCAAGAGTTCCCTGTTGTAGATCAGGCACAATTATGAGCGTGACGTGAGTCAGCCCATTTACAATTCTACCTAAACGAGAAATGTCCCCCCTTTGGGATTAGCCTAAAGACACTTCAGTCAGTGGCACTGCCCCGGGGGGGGGGGGGGGGGGGGG
>NW_004797913.1:274323-283896 GCF_000002075.1 Aplysia californica | reverse complement strand
GGGGGGGAATCATTCTTGGTATTAGCAAAAATTCTTTCACCACGGGCCTGTCATCTTATAAATCACGCTCTCGTAGAATCATCGCACTGACAATTTCTCTATATCTAAACAAATTTGCAAGTTTCTTTCTGATAGTGATTTTCTGTCTAAATTTACAATTCAATTAACTTGATCAACAAGCAGATTTTTCCAGCTTCGGCAACAATCCGACGATAGAAAGAATGAGTGAATGATAGAAAGGAGGAAATTGGCACAAAAAGTTCTTAAAAATCAAGGCTAGCAATGATTTTGATCTATTCGCAGGTAATGCATAGTGGGATATTGGATGATTGCAGATGCGCAATCTGGCAGGTTTCTATAACTTCAACTTATTGCCCAGACAATTATCATAAATATCCGAAACTCATACAAGACGATACAAAGACGAGTACGAATCCTTTGCCATGGAACTTTTGTAGCCCAAAGGTATCACACTTTTTATACGGACGGAGTTGATCGCACAGAACTGTCAGAAAGTACAGATTTCCATAAAAGAACAAAAGATTGGAAGCACTGAATTATACGCATATCAAGACATTTATTAAAAATCACACTTCATGAAAATTGTGAAGCCAAAGTATTTCCTTCAATGCCCGGAATTGTACGGTTTAGACTTAAAACAACAGTAAAGTTTTAAGACCCCATACAAAAATGCCAGTTTGAAAGTAATTGCTTTGCTGCTTTCAGGCGACATACTATACACGTTAGAATAGTAGTAAAACCTTTACATTTCATAATTTTTAAAGTACTTATGCTGCTACTGCAGCATGTCAACAACATAAATTGTATAACAAACGGCTAGCCTCTTCCAAAATCTTATTCCCACTCGGGGTAGGAATAATGGCAGCCCTTTTTAAAAATCACTCGATTTAAAATTGGGTAAATTTTTACTTTTAGACCCACAAACAGATGCACTATTTTGAGGGCTAAACTGCCATAATTTTTTGCTGCAGAACACAGGCCACTAAAATCCCTGCAAATCAATTGTTTTCAAGTTTTAAATCAACCCTACTTGCCAAAACATCAAATCATGGTGAAATGCAGCGGGGCATGCTGGAACCCCCCCTATTTGCTAAAAACAAGTCAAGGATTACTACGTCATTATAGTCTTGTAATATAGTTTTATTTTCAAACATCAATAACTTACTATTAACTATTGATTTGCGGCAAAAATGAAGGCCATATATATATATATTCGTGTTCAGCATTCAAAATACTGCTAGAAAAAAAGTATAAACATGTAGCCTACATGAGACAGGTCTATGAACACACACAAAAAAAAAAAATTATTGCAATTTAAATATCATTGTAGCTACAAAGAAACAAGTATAAGAAGTTATAGTACTTGCGATATAATCCATACTCTGTGTGGATGATGTCAAGTCTAAACAGACGGGACCCACATTCTAAAGTAGTACCAACAATCATGATTGTGCATCCTCCTGTTACATATTACCACACGTCCTTAGTTCTCACTGTTCATGTATCAATCAAACTGATAACTGAAAGGGGCAGTTTATGTGGAATTTTTCAAAATTGAATATAGGAAGGACTTCCGTAACGAGCGACCACTCCAACCTAAAAGCAATAAAGAATGGACTTTTGAGTGGGCTATGTAAAAGACAGGGTTTAGCATTTAGTCGGGCAAAAAAGAAAGTAAACGGATTTTGTGTTTTCTTGTGTTCTCTTGCCTTCCTTTGTCTCTTCACCTAAAATGTACATTTAGTGACATGTTAACTCATTCGCTTCGCCGAGCCGTGGGGGGCGGCGCGGCTCAAGTGCCGTCAGTACGTTAAGCCGCCCCCGGCGGCTCGAGAACCGACGTTCAATTTTAGCTTGGTTTCTATTCAAATCCACTTATCCATGTTAAAAGAAAGGTCATAATATAACGTTGACTTCCGGGTCAAGCGTTTCCACCGAAAATCGGAAGTTTTGATTCAGTTTTGAAACATGATGTCGTAGTTTATTCGACTTTGTTTTATCGCGAAGCCCAAATTATAGCCCAGACACCAGTCTTAGTACTTTTACACAACAAAATGTATCATTATTTTGCTCACTAAAGAAGTGCAGGACTCTTCTTTATAATATTGATACTATTGGACGCAAATTGCCGGTGCACTGTAATTGAGAAATCAATATTTTTGAGTGCTAGATCTAGGCCTAGATCTAAATAGTCAAAATATTTTTTTCTCCCCAAAATCACTACTTTTGGGTGAAATTAATCAAAAAGTACCACTCAAGACATGTATAAGTTTATTCCAAGTGCAATTCTGAATAATTCCATATAAGTTACGCGTATTTTTTTCTGTTTGTGATCCTTTTTTCAAAACTATTTTTTTTTTTTTTTTTTTTCAATATCGGATGTTATGATCCAAATGTACAAATATTATGGAATGTATGTAAATAACTGCACATTTTTCAATATTTTCCTGTTCTTTATACATTTATGGTTATTTTGAGGTATCATTTGACTAGGTGCAAACATGTTTTTTTAGTTTCACCTGAGATTATAAATTTTTTATTTTCCAATTTTATCCGCATCCAATCACAATTGTGTTGCATAATCGCCTCTTACAGGAACCAAAGTTGAAAAATACGCAAATAAATAATGCAGGTGTATTCTACAAACCATACTGAAAATGTTGGTATGTAATATTGATATTTATTTGAATTTATGGCCCCAAAGACCTGCGAACTGCGCACTAGTCATCATCTCATTTCGCCCTCCCGAAAAGAATTCGTCCACAAGCCGAAAATAATACGTAGCGAATGAGTTAACATCTGAAAGCATAATATGACATGATTAGAAAAATCCAAATGCGACGAAACCGTGATTCAAACCTGTGAGTGAGAGAGAAAAAAATGATTAGTAATCCAAAAGTGTACCACTATGTTACTTGGCTGTTGACACAAGTCGGTCAAAAAAAATACTAAAGAACCACCTACTTCAGTTAAGTGGGAGTGTATCACCTTTCAAAATTGCAAGTGGCTATTCTCCGGCATCGCACCGGTCAATAGATCAGAAGCTATTCTCTGGCGCCACGCCGCCGGCCTGTTACTAATAATTTGTCGGCGCAGATTTTGGAAATGCCTCTCTCATCTCATCTGTTTGTCTTGGAAAAAAATTCCCACAACTTCACCACATCGTGCCACTTCCATTGATACAGATGATAGGATTTCAGACACAAAATGCCCCAATTCCTCCAATTTATAATTCTGTTGGGTACTAGAAGAAACGAGTTCACAATTATTGACGTGAGTTCATAACAAAGAGTGAGCATAAGGAGTCACATTTTCACTGTTTACAAAAATGGAGATACGACAAGAAAGCCCTTAAGTCGTGAAATATCAGTTTAACTTATCGAAAATTACAACAAGAAATAAGTTAAACTGCAAGCTATACAATATGACTAGACAGGATTTTAGACACAAAATCAATTTTGTTCGTTTAAATAAACAGAAGCATTATTTTTAAGGCAAATGGACGATGGAAATAAATGAATATTTAAATTATGTTAGACAATTACCATAGATAAAATATAATGAAAGGTAGACTTACTAGGCCTAGTTATGACGCCGGAGAATAGCTTTCGATCTATTTACCGGCGCGACGCCGGAGAAAAGCCACTTGCTTCAAAATTACCAAAACGCAATTATTTTATACCTCGAAGGATTTTATAGAGGTTCCTTAGCAAAATTGCGAAAGCTGTTGCAATCGGCTGCAAAAAATAAAATAAACAAAAGTAAATTTCAGAGTCAAGTCTACCTCATTTGCATAAAAGGGAGGACTTCCGTTGTTTCAGTTGCCACTGTACTGTGGACAAGCGCGGCTTTCTCCGTACTTGTTGACCTTTTTTTTTGGGGGGGGGGGGGGGGGTTTCGAGCGACCGCGTCACGGTAAGGGATGGAAAAAAAAAGTATACAAATAACGTAGGATGAAAAAAAGAAGGCCACCTCTATTCTCACCCGGAGTGAGAATAGTGCAGGCGAGTCTTGTGGCTATTCTCACCCGGTGCGCGTTCACCGAATTTTGCGTTCACCCGAAACCACAGAATTCTACACTGTGATAACAGAAAAATTGTAGAATTCTGTGCCGTGAACAAATGTTCCATTACAATTGTAGCCTACTAAAAGCGTACAATTTTGTCTGTGGGCAGTGGAGAGAGAGAGAGAAAGAGAGAGAGGAGTAGCGCGAGAATTTCCAGGCAAAACAAAATGGCGACCCGCGTAGTTCGGCTCGATTCGAAAAGTTAAATAGCCGTAGCATCTTTGTAGACAACCAAATTTATTTACTTTTGTGTTCTAACATCATTTTTTAACTTTGTTTTGGTCAATTTGATCGTCCACACCGATAGACAGTATTCAGAAAGAGACGGAGAGAGAGAGAAGAGGGTAGGAGTTGATCTTGCGAGAACTTCCGGGCGGAAAGAACCTAGAAACACATTCCGTGGTAACCAATCGCAACCTCAGTGCTCTCTTGTCCAATCTCCCAACCCCTAACCCTATCCCCTATCTCTAACTTTAACTATTAACACAGGCGAGTCTTTTGGCTATTCTCACCCGGTGTGCGTTCACCGTTATAGACCGAAGTCTACTAATCCCAGACTCAGGTCTTCAAAACTTTCAATTGGGCCTAAAAATGTGCAAAACTACTGTAATTTTGTCATGACCAGTTAGCATAACCAGTGGCTTTCGGTCTTCCATCATGATTTTGATGGCCACTGAGTTTTATCTAAATTTAATAGTCGTCGCTCCATACGGAATTCCTCCCTGAAAATATCTGCCTTCATCTTCAATCATTTTTACACGACTTTGACAACCACATACCAGTAACTTGTAACCAGTAAAGAAATTCAGGTCCTTTCAATTAATTCAATACTTTCATTTTCATCCATGTCAAGATTTTATAGCCTATAATCGGTGACAGAACTCGGGTAAAATTGATCGAGATTCTAGATCGACATTTGTTTAACTCACGTCAATAGCCTATATATTCTTCACTGACAGTGACATCTGTGTGGGAATGGAGGCAGACAACCTTGTCTAGAACCAGCAGTCAAGATTAGGTCTGTTGGAGTTTGAGATATCAATTCAATTGCAGAAAAATGAGCCACAGCAGTCTTCAATCAAAGATTTGGATTAAGTCAAGCAACATGAATACTAATAAAGAACATTTATGCTTTTGGCAACATCAGTGGACCTTGGAAAGTAGCCAAAATCGTCCTTTGTTGGGGCTGATGAGAGGTGACTGTGCAGAACAGGATCAAGATGCGATAATCCAGAGAACCATGGCCATGCCGTGGGTGAATGACAAGAAACGAATTAGTTCCGTACTGAAGCATATAAAATCTAGATTTAAAAGCTCCTTCTAATTTAATCTGTTCCTGTGATTTGCATTAAAATAAGTTTGCGATACACGAAGTACTGAACAGGAAGATTTACTGCACAAAGCCACGCGCAGGACAGTGAACGTCGTAGGTTCTGCTATGAAACACGGAAGCCGCCATTTTGGTTCACTTTCAACATGGCGACCACTAGACTGCATGACAAACTGAATGCACTGATGCAACAGTTAGTTCACAACACTATAATATGCAAACAGCACGTTAATTTCTCCTTCAAATGCATAATCCTCAAAACAGAAAACAATAACACGTTTCTAGTTGAAAAAAATATTGAAAAAAAGCCCTAAAAATTAATGTTACCATAGTAATAAGCAACCGAATCGACGTGTGACATGCTCGACAACGCCTTGATTTAGAATAGTAGACGTGGGGAACACGTCTACAATTCCACGTTATATTCACTGTTAGCTTTCACAACGTATTATCAGCACTTTTATCAGTAATACAAAGAGCTCCACTAACAAGACATAAAGCAAAAACATAATAAATTACTTGTACATACATAACTATCGCATTTGTTTCACACACAGATGTGTTCAGAGCGGAGCAACCAGACCAGCATAAGCCTAGAGATCGTTGCATTTCGCCTCCTTGGCACACAGCAACATTGTTGATTCCTCACGATACACATTGCATCCTGTTGTTGACTTCTAAACGTGTAACCAACTTACCTATTGAAAAGCCAGAATGTTATTTGAACATTGCCTTCAATGAAAGGCAACTCCAAAGACAGGTGCAATAATAAGATCCCTGTTAAGTCTAAACTATCCCCGTTTAGTTTGCCATGTTATCCCAGACAAGTGGTCTTTCGATGAAGAGGTCACATGGAAACCGGACCGGAAACAGTACGTTAGCCTAGAGCGTGCATAACCGAGCTCTATCCACAAGGCCTATATCCACCCCTGTGACTATGGAAAAAACAAAACAAACATGGATTACTTTGGTTGCTAAGTTGATTATGCGTCAATAAGAAAAAATACTCCTGCAGTGGTCTAAAGTAAAAGCATGTTTAAAAATGAGAAGCACGATTCTATCTTCCAAGCAGTTTATAAAACAAAGCTTGAAGGCTAACTAAAGACTGCTGGGATCAAAACAAGGGGACACGAACCGGTAAATGCCTGAACTCAAGGGGAATGTTTACAGGCATTATCTGGGAAGAAAGAACGTTCTACCCTTGATTACTTTGTTATACTAACCATTCGTATTTGTAGGCAGATTATGGTGAAATATTTTCGCATAATTATCTGTTTCTGCAAAGTAATCGGGAGAATCATACAGTCGCGTGGCGCATTGCAGATCGGCCCTGGAACGTGCATAACGAGTAGGAATATACCCATATAAGATTACTAAAATCAAAATTATTGGTTATTTGTCAATACATAATGTATATATTATAGATATCTGTGAACTCATGGTGACAAGTGGCATTTAGAAAAAAAGCTATGGAATCAACTGAGTCTATAATTTACATGTTATATTTACTACGGACTACTTTTTGTCACATTCGTGTCCATTCAGGGCAAAATAGGGAGGCACGTCGCAACATTATGGCGCGAAATACGCCTTTTCATTTTCTTTTGATTAGCCTAGGCCTGGGCTAACTGCTGTAGCCTAGTGTGTAAAGTAATTGGCCTAACGGCAATTTAGCATAAGAGGATAGAACCAGTTTGTGGCCTACCAAATGGGAAAAGAAATAAAGTTTTAAAGAAAACATGCACAGTGTATTTCATTTTTACATTAACTTAATCGCTACCTCGTAATGTATTAGTATTAGCAGGAGTTGATAATTATTTCTTCTTCTTCTTCTTCTTCTTCTTCTTCTTCTTCTTCTTCTTCTTCTTCTTCGTTCCCGTGCTAAATCTCAGGGGTATACAATGAAGTCTACTGCTGGTTTTTCAACCTGCAGTGCAACTGTTTTTTGTGGCCGTTTTTCCTACTTTGTTGTAGGGTCTCTTGCTTCAGGCAACCACATTCTGATTTCGAAGGTAACCGTACTCGGTACGCCTTGTTAGCCTAGTCTGGACGAATAGAAGTACAATAGGGGGTGGAAAATAAGAATAAAATAATTTAAACTGGGAAACAATAAAAGAACGAACAATAAATGTATCTCCAGGAGGAAGGCGAGGCTTCAGTGCAGATTGCACACTACGACCCCCCCCCCCCCCCTTTTACACACACACACACACACTTTTTGTCAAATGTCAGACATGGGCGCGGTGTTGTTGCACAGGGGACAGTTTTAGTTAGAGTTTTACGGCACTTGCAACACGATAAGGAAGGTCATATAAGTGCCGAAGATTAGAGGAGTTACAAGAGAGTACAATGTAAAAAACACCAAAAATAAGGAGGGAAGATAAAGACGATAGATGTTTGATAGGAAAGAAAAAGCCAACCGCACCCGAGCATCCACCAACCAGGGGACAGGGGTTCAAAACTTGGCTCCCAGTGTAATCGGGAGACCTAGGTTCAAACAAACACAGGCGACTAGTCGGGCGTTCGGTTGGCGCGATCCCCCAATGGGCTCTCCGACCAGGGCTGGCTCCTGGTATGTAGGACTAGGAGTAGTACTGACCAGCTGTTATTTATGTCGATACCCCCACCCCCAGCCGAACCCCCTACTACAGAGAGATAGAGAGGGGTGGGGCGGATGGAGAGGATATACTGTCTATTTTAAACCTACACCCTCAGATGTGTGTGTATCTCTCTCTCTCTCTCTCTCTCTCTCTCTCTGTGTGTGTGTGTGTGTGTGTGTGTGCCTGTGCCTTCAAGCTCTTATCGACACTACTTAGACCATTTTTAGGTGGGCTACTTCTACCCTGACTGCCACGGCCTTCTCGGGCTCATTGGGATACAACATCCTAGCCAGACAGAGTTACTCAATACATTTTAAAATTAAAATAACTCCTCCGCTCGAGAATTGAACCCTCGTCTTTTTTATGCAACGGCAATGCATCTATCTATTAGTCACACTAGACGCCGGTTTGGTGACTTTAATTACACAAAGCTACGATCAGGTTCGTAAGACAGTAAGCAGAATAAAAGTTCACAAAAGAAATAATGCGTTTTATTTTCAACGCATTAATCCCAGAATGATCTGATAAAACGCGATTATTTTCTGCATATCGTTAACCATTCTTGAACCTACGGCCCGAAAGGCGAAGTTTTGACCTGCCACCTCCTTCACTTCTCATCTTTTTCGATCGTCAGACATTATATGGGGCTTTTCTTGCAATAGAACACCCCGCAACTGCCACGCAGATAAGCCTAAGTCCAGAACACCAGGCCTAATTTATGCCCCAGGAAGGTACAATCAGAGAGTTTTACAGAAATCAAGGAGCTTAAAACTGTAACCTCCTTGACAGTAATACAAGAGAGCTGTCTTTTTACCCTGATGCGCGTGATCAGCTTGGCGGCTTGCTCGTTTATCCAATCACTGTTGTCACCGCTTACAACTATAGTAACCTAACAGCCAATCAAATGTCTTTTGGGCTCAGCAAAGGATGAGCCCATTCCCACGCTCCTTCCGTAATGATACTCTTCTTGAAAAAAGGTAGCCTAGAAGACCAGAAAAAAATAACACTGTACTGAGACACTTTCCCCCCAGTGACGCTGATACCTACGCGTGCTCATTGGACCTTTGTTAGGTGCGTTCACAGAATTCTACACTAAGTGTTCTAAACGTTCTATTTTCCGCGACAACACGGCCTAATCTAGTTCATAAACGGAATATGTTTGAAGTGCTGTGTGTGCATGTTGTGTTTGTGCAGCTGAGATTTAAAGTTATAAATCACGTCGATTTCACTTTTAAGGCAACTTTTTCATCCAGAAGAATCTAACTCAGAACAAAGAGATGGATGACAAAGGTGACTCCACACGTTTGAATGGTTCCCAAAATGCCGTGACTCACCGTGACTATAGAGAAATCAGTACTGCGTAGGTCCTATTGCTTACTATTTTGTGGTAAAGAAGTGGAAGCAACCGAAGCCCCACCCAAACTTTGGTCCACCCACCGCCACTGCTAAAATATGCGATAGAATTCATAGAACCCCCTTCGTTGTTAAAGGCCTAGCAACCTAGTGATCCACAGAAATTAATGTAAAAATGAAATACACTGTACTGATTGCAACAC
>NW_004797913.1:271363-273431 GCF_000002075.1 Aplysia californica | reverse complement strand
CGGAGAAGGGCGAAAAATCTCGGAGGGCCCATGTGCAAGTTGCGCACGTTAAAGATCCCTTGGTGATCTAAATCGATAACAGTACAGTAGGCTTCAGCCGCCACCCGGGCAACATTCAAAATTTCCTACAAACTGAAAATAAATATAGACCTCTAGGTGTCTCACGCGTTCATATCACCTTAGTATGCAGTTGTGAGCGCCGTACAACACTTACCAAAAAAAAAAAAAAAAAGACTACACCACTAACGCTGAAATACGTTTCCAGACTTTCCAGCCTGTAACATATCCCAGAAGATCTAGTCTATGTTGTATATTAATACAACATTTGTAATAATAATGGGAATCCAGAAGCAAGCGGACTGAAGTCCACTGTTCCCTGTGGAGTTTTTGTTTTCTTTAGCAGCGCTTGTATCACAAGTAGATACATGTTTAGATCTAGACCTAGATCTATCAAAATCAGTGGCCTATCTACATTTGTATCAACAATCAACCTTATCTCTATTTGTTCTAGCCTATTCTGTGGTTCAAAAGCAAAGACTAAGAGCGTGGCTATGACCTTATGCAGTTGCGAGCGCCGTAAAACCTCTACTAAAACTATACTAAAAAGACTAAGTGTAGGCTAGATCTAACTCTAAGACCCTTGAAAAAACAGTAGATCTAGGGCCTAGATCTAGATCTAAAAGTTATGACTCACTAGATCTACTTTAGTGCACAAGTAGAATATAGTCTAATAGGTGGCCTACTAATTGACACCATAAAACTGTGACGTCAATCGTTCATTTGCAAGCTCTCTGCTTTTTTAAAAAGCTTTATTGCACAAGCGAGCGAGCAAGGAAAGATTGAAATAACTCTGGATCAGAGTCTTATTCGTACTTGAACTAATACAATAATATCCACCCAGGTAGGACAAATTAGATCTAGATCTAAATTCTAACCTTTCTGAGATTATGTTGGTCATCATTTTTGGTGACATTTTACCAAGCGGATTCTTTCTCGTTTTTGCATTCTATGACTTCCGTACCGAGCGACCACCCCAACCTACGCAATAAAGAAGGGACTTTTGAGTGGGCTATGTAAAAGATAGAGTTTAGTATTTCACACATTGTCTCAGACTCCTAGATATAATGATAACAAAAACGTGCGTACGTGCATTATTTTGTTTCACGTAGATCTATATACCTAATCTGCAGATTTAGTAGGGGAGGACTTCCGTAACGAGCGACCACTATTGAATCTAAACTAGATCATATTCTAGATCTGGATCTAGATCTATACTCAATGGCTCCCCAAATTATGATGGGAGGCCGAAAGCCACTGTTATACTTTCTGTTCATGACAAAGAAGTAGGCCTACTTCCATAACGAGCGACCATCCTAACCTACGCAATATAAAGAACAGACTTTAGTTTGAATAGGCTATGACACTTTGATGATCTGTGTCAGACCGTAGACCCACTGTTCCACTTTTCCTGACGCTGAGTCTTTTAAACGTGAGACCGAAGAACGAAATACATCGAATTAGATCTAGGTACATGTACCGATATCTACCACGGAATAGCTACTTTTGCTTTAAAATACAGTAACGACCTAACACGGATAGGTCGAGCACAGAAGTCTCGAAATCATGCATCCGTCAAACTGAGCTTGCAGTTCAGGGTTGTTTTTTTTCTTCCTTTCTTTATCTTTGTAAGAAATCCCTCGAACTACTGAGGTCGGTCCCGGACGAATTTGGGCTAGATCTAGATCTAGATCTATCTTATCTTAATGTTATACGGTACTGTGTTATGTAGAATCGATGCTGATGTAGCAACATGGTTGGCTTGAACTTGAAACGTTATAATGGTCAACAGCATGAAGCCAATAAATGATTGCTAACGGAAGTGCTGTGAACAATCCCGTTTTCTGCGTGACGGAGATTTATGGTACACAATTTGTATTTTGTATAAATTTATAAGGAAATTATTTTTTAAAAATATATAGCCTCAGTTACCGTGGAAAAATGTGATTAAGTAAAGACAAATTGATACAAACTTCTGTGCGTGTGTGTTTGTGTTGTGTGTGTGTGTGTA
>NW_004797913.1:267635-270172 GCF_000002075.1 Aplysia californica | reverse complement strand
CCTCGGTCAATCATTCTCTCTCTCCTTCCCAGTGCCTCTCCCACCACAAGTTACCCAAGCCAGCCCCAAGAACTGCGGAGATGTGGAGCAGAACATCCAGGCTCTGCTGTCTCCGACAGGCCACGAGATCCTCTCGGTAATGGGGCTGGAAGGATCGGACGATTCCGACGATTCACCTAAGAGTAAGTTGTGAAACTGATGCTTAACGGGGGGAGCTACCCTTGAGGAACATTTTCTATGTTTGTTTCCTGAGATCAAATCTAAGCACATATATAAATTCGACATAGTGAAATCTCTTGATATGCAATTTTATTTTGACATAGCTACAGTGGCTGCAATGAAAACGGCCGCCATCTTGAAAATATACAATGCATTTCAAATCCATAAGGCTGTCTTATTTACTGACCAAATTTGACCTAATTTGGTGGGAGTATACCTGAACCAGACCCTTCTATCAGAATAACAGCAAGTTTTCTTTCAATAAGTGCAAAAGAAAAAAAGATATGAGAATTTTCCCAAAGTATACAACTTGACTTGCCGTCTATGTTTCCTGAAAGTTTCATGTCAAAAGAATGAAAACTAAGGAAGGGGTAGGGAAAAAACTACCCTCCAAAAAATTACATTTTGCGAAAAACGACAATAATTGTGAAAATACACAATCATAATTCATCCTCATGTTTTCAGAGGCAATTTACCAGGAGAATAAAGGGGGGCTCTCGTGGCTTAGAGGTTAAGGTGTTGGCCTCTCATTCAAAGGTCCTGGGTTCGAATCCGGTTAGCGACCGAAAAATTTTCTTCTCTAAAAATGTCTCCTTTCACCTCCTTTCCTGCTCTCTGGCAATGTTCTGTTGTCTGCTTTCAGTTCCACTTTCTGCCCCCACTCCATCACCCCCTTTGCCCCCTCCTCTGGGCTCCTGACTCTTTCTGCAGCCTTTCTACTGCTACTCATTGGCTCCTCCTTACCGTTGTCTCTCTGCCACACCCCTGATCTTCTGGTAGTAAAGATCTACACATAACCTTCTCGGACAAGGGCGAAAGATCTCGGAAGGCCCGTGTGTAAGTTGCGCACGTTAAAGATCCCTTGGTGGTCTAAAATCGATAAGAGTAGGCTTTGGCCACCCGGGCAAAATTCAAAATTTCCTACCATCTGAAAATATTAGGTGTGTCCCTTATGCAGTTGCGAGCGCCGTAAAACACTTTACAAAAACAAACAAGGAGAATAAAGACTTTTCCATTGTATCCATGCTATTTTTAGACAAAAAACAACAACAACAAAACAACTGGTTGATCTTCAAAAAACAGCCAACATAAACAATGTATAGCTTGACCCAAAATCTGCAAAATCAAGGGTCGCTCCTTCCCTTAAGTGATAGAATAATATTTGTAGGTGGTTGGCGGGTGCTCTGGTGTGGTTTGCTTCTTATTTCCTATCAAACATCCATCATCCTTATCTCCCCTTCTTCTTTTTTATGTTTGTTATTCTCTTGTAACACCTCTAATCTTCTGGCGCTCATATGACCGTATGAAGTTGCGAGCGCCGTAAAACCTCTACTAAAACTAAACAAAAAGAATAATTTTTTTTTTGTTCTTTTGTTTTAGTGAAACATAAGTTGTGTTAGTAGTTCATGTGCAAGCGGTACAATATTATTTGATTACTTGCTTTTATTCCGAGTGATACGGTCGTGGGAGAAAAAAAAGTAGGCTAAGACAAAGAAATAGAAATAAGAGGGAGAACAAAGACGTTGACCAACCAACCAGTGGCAGCGTCCAACCTCTTCATTTAGCACTACTCCTAGCTAGTGCTGTTGATTGGCTCGTTGAGGATTGGCTCTTACTTTTGTTCGAGCTAATGAGATTTGCTCCTTCTTTCCTATCGAATGGATAGCTGTCATCCTGATCTCTCCTCCTTCTTTTTTTTGGTGTTTGTTACTCTCTTGTTGTAACACCTCTAATCTTCGGCCTTTATATGACCTCATTGTGTTGCAAGTGCCGTAAAACTCTTACTAAAACTAAAATGAGATTTGCCTAAACACAATAACGGTTATTCCAAAGAAAGACAAAGCCGAGAAGGACTAAACAGAAATCACTGACGTGTAGAGAAGAAGCAGGACCGACCCATGCCGCCCCCCGTAAAAATGACTCCACGGGGGAAACGTACTCGGGTTTTCTGCTAGCTGCGGTCAAGCACCTAACTTCTGCACCACATACGCCGATACCAAGATAGACGCCGGTTCCACTTGCTGCAGGGTGGGTAAGAAACCATTAGCAGCTGGCAGTCAGGACTCATTTGTTCACATTCACGTGAGGGGCTTGCGTGTGTACAGCACATATAATTAGGAAATATGTACTCACTTAGAGTTACACGTGCACATGGCTAGCTCATTAGCCGCAGACTTTTCCATTTTTCTTTATAGGTGTTGATCTATTTATTACATGTACATATTACAGGATAATTGTCTGAGCAGTGATGGAAAGTAGTAGGTTTTTCTGAATGTGTGTTGTGTGTGTGTATGTGTGTGTGTGTGTGTGTGTGTGTG
>NW_004797913.1:262969-267061 GCF_000002075.1 Aplysia californica | reverse complement strand
GGGGCGGAGGGGAGTTTAGTGCAATGTTTTGAAGTTCTGCATAATTTCTTCTTGTAACATATCATGTTGATCAAAGTCATGGGAAATATGATTTCTTCCATGTTCGCCAACTGACAATGACTGACAAGACCATTTTTTTACTATAAATTTCTTGTAGGGATTCGTCCGAGGAGTCAGAAGACGACGAAGCGACCCTCAGCGTTGGAAAAGCGGACAATTTAAAAAAGGTATGACTCTGGCAAAATACGTTTCCACTCTCCGTTCTGCTGTTTTAAGGTTTCCCCTGCTCAATGACACCGATCACCAACCGATCGCCCGACACGTCGCCTAAAAAACAAACGCTCTCAATCTGGCTAGCGAACAGAACCGGACAGAATCGAACAGAACCGGTCCAAACCGAACCGCTCAGAACCGGTCGGGCCAATAGGCACTGGGTATTACTACAGGAAAGGCCAAAGCAGCCAGAGCCAATAAAATGTCGGCTCGACGAATTCCAAAGCAAACGAGCGAAAGAGACCTATATTTCTAAGCAAGGGCAACCCCCCGCCCCACCCCCGGGGCGGTGCCATTGACTGAAGTGTCTTTAGGCCATTCCCAAAGTAGTCACATTTTTCGTTCTAATGCACAGTAGAATTGTAAATGGGCTGATCCAACAATGCCATGCTCTTAAATGTGCCTGAACTATAACAGGGAACTACTGCTTTTTCTTTCCTCATCCTTACTATCGTCATTTTCCTCTTGTTCTTTTGTATGTTTGTCACGCTCTTGTGACCCGCTCTTTCCGGGGTGCCTTGATAGTCGAAGCAGACTTTGTGTTGTTGAAGCTAAAGAGGCGAGCGGAGAAAGTCTGCTTCCCTGAAATGACTTCTCTGTTGACATCCACCCCTTGGCGCCCATATGACCTTATGCAGTTGCGAGCGCAGTAAAATCCTCTACTAAAACTATACTAAGCAAGGGCATTATTCCCCAACACGACGGGGCTACACCTCACTTAGTAAATCTATCAACAGATTGTGTCTATTGGTGTGGCTAGATGTAACCCCACGTCCTCCTCATAATCCTGACTTTGCTCCCTCAGACTCTTGTTGGCGCTCATATGACCTTATGCAGTTGCGAGCGCCGTAAAAACTCTACTAAAACTTTAAAAAAACTAAAGACTTTTGTTGTTTTAGGCCTGCATACTGTATCGATATTTGTCTTGAAAGCGGTTCATGGAAGATGGTGATCTCGAAGGACAGGTTTGAATATTACAGCATTCCATGGACCATCGTAATCTGTTCCGTTAGGCACATATGGTGTGAAGAGTCGATGCAAATACTTAGATCTTAAATAGCACTATGTTGATAAGAAGCTACATTGGTCGCTTTTAAGCGCAAGGGGACTATCCCTAGGAAAGCTGTTTTGAGAAAATCGAAGGTAAAGTTTTTTGGAGCCTTGTTCAGTTTCTTTGAAAGACAAGGATAGTTTTCTTTATAACCAAACAAATATACACACCAATGAAACCAAACTTCTTCTTTAGGTAGTGCAATGCTCACTTTTGGTATAGGTCAAGATTTCTGGAAACCCCCGACATCTGGGTTAGCCCGCTTGTCCTTAAAAGCGACCAATTGGGGAGCTGCATGTTGTATTAATGTTATCTATGTAAAATTATTTGTCGGTGATCATTTTGACTTTACTTTTCTGACACCCGTTGCATTTGTTTCAGTACATGTATTTTCACAATCCTCATCCTGTTTCTTGTCTGATGTAACCCCTTAATGTTGCAGGGGGTGGTTGACGGGTGCTCTTGTGTGGTTTGCTCCTTCTTTCCTATCAAACATTTATCGTCCTTATCTCTCCTCCTTCTTTTTTTCTGTTCGTTACTCTCTTGTAACGCCTCTAATCTTCGGCACTTATATGACTTTATTGTCTTGCAAGTGCCGTAAAACTCTTTCTAAAACAAAAGAAAATTGTCTATCGGTGATTATTTTGACTTCACTTTTCGGACACCCGTTGTATTTGTTTTAAGTACATGTATTTCCACAATAATTCTCCCTCGTTTCTTGTCTAATGTAACCCCCTAATGTCGCAGACGTTCAGTATAATATTTTACACTACGTCTTCCAACAGAGAAAACAAAGCAAGGCAACCAAGAAGTCTCTCGCTGTGAATGTGGACCATGGCAAGAAGACGTCTATCGCCCGGGGCAAGATCAAGACAGAGAGATCTTCGGTCTTCACGAACAAAGCGTAAAAATTATAAAATTTTGTTTTAAGTTCAAGGCAATACATTAGCGTGTAACTTCTAAATGGTAAATGGTTAATGGTATACGTTTAACGCCCCTATTCACACTGTTAGGTTATTTAAGAGGCGGGACCTCCTAGTTTAAGGTCCATCTCCGAAAGGACCGAGCCAAGTGGGAAATTCGTGTAAAGTGTCTTTCCCAAGGACACAAAGTCGGACCGAGCTGATGCTCGAACCCCCGAACCCACAATCTCAAGATTACGAGTCCGGTAGCCTCACCACTAGGCTACCGACGCCACCTCAAGATGGATGATTACAAAGAAAGATTAATCGAGTTATTCCGAGCAAAGCCTTTACTCTGGGACCCACGTGATCCTGACTACATACAAAGACAAAGATCAAAGGTCGCACGTTTGGGAAAACCTTTCCAAAATTCTGACGGAAAAAGAGTACTTCATCAGGATTATCAACGAGATGCTGAGATGCCCGGTGGAATTTTCCTTTGGATTCTGAGAGCAAAAAATGCTCTCGGCACTATATTCTGCTCCGTCCCTTCCGCTTCCTTCTTCAGAGGAACAGCAAAATCAGCAATAAATTCTCTTCGTCGGATGCTTCCGTCTTCTTGAATGCATCACACAGACTGGCGTGTGACTCGTATGAGGCGTAAAGCATGAGCCCTTGTTGCTCAGTGGGCCGTGAAGCATGTACAGTTATCCGCTAAATTTTCAACGACAAAAGGCGACATTCACTTGGATGTTCATCAACCTTTTCTCGTAATTATCGTGGGCCTGAACTCTTCCACAGAAGGTTTGCCCTCCAAATACATTGTCGTTGGTTAAATATTAGAATTACGCTTAGATCTGTATTTTTTTCCTTTGTCGCCGTGCTTATCATTACTTATTCTATCAGTCATGGTTTTTCCGCAACACATTTATGCAAATGCCTCATTTATGTGCCCCTGTCTTTTCTTGCGACTTTCTGGTTTGTTTTCTTAATTTTTATTTTTCAGGGGGGGGGGGGGGGGTATTTTTCCCGTCAGGCATTTTCATTGAACACTCAACCCCCAGTTTTGCATTGATTTGCTCACTTACTTAAACAGTTATCGTGGGTGGCTGGCTCCTTCTTTTTTGTGTTTGTTCCTCTTGTGTAACACCTCTAATCTTCGGCACTTATATGGAAAACATTTACTAAAACTAATAACAGTTATAATTTTGTTTCAACATTATCATCATCAATTCATTTTCCCATGACGGCGGCCTGTTGATCTCACCAAACCCTGCTCGTTCTTGTCACGTGAATCTAGCGTACTCTCTTCACCAGAAACGTGGAGACAGCTGCTGCCAAGCCTGTTGCGATAGTTGTTTCGCCTGCACTGACCGGGAAGATGCACAAGGAAAAACCGTCGGCTCCCCGTAAAAAGTCCAAAGCCCATGTGAAGCCACTGAACATCCCACCCGTGGTATTCACGTTAGTAGAAAGCGATGGAGAAAACATCGAGGAAAAGACGATGGAAAGTGTTGGACCTGAAGTGGGTGATACTGAAAAAGAAAAAGTAGACGAGCAGAAGAGGAGGGACAGTTCAATGCAGGACAAAGGACAGTCTCTCAAGCATGAAGAAACGGAGGATGAGAAAGAGGAGTTGGAGGAGGGGGAGGAGGTGAAAGAGAAGGAGGAGAAGGAGAAGGAGGTGGAGGAGGAGGAAGGGAAAGAGGAGAAGGAGAAGGAGGTTGAGGAGGAGGAAGGGAAAGAGGAGAAGGAGAAGGAGGAGAAGGGGAAGGAGGTGGAGGAGGAGGAAGGGAAAGAGGAGAAGGAGAAGGAGGTTGAGGAGGAGGAAGGGAAAGAGGAGAAGGAGAAGGAGGTTGAGGAGGA
>NW_004797913.1:259913-262856 GCF_000002075.1 Aplysia californica | reverse complement strand
GAGGAGGAGGAGGTGGAGGAGGAGGAGGAGGAGGTCGAGGAAAAAAAGGAATCACCAACCAAAGAGGAAGGACAACACGCGACCACCCAGGAGGAACAAAGACATTTGACAGGAGAGAAAAGTGACAGGCGTCAGAGCAGACTGGGCGAGGAGGAAGGACAGTCAATGATTTCCAAAAGAGAAAAAAAGAAGGCGATTGTTGGGAAAGAGGAGAAAAGGAAGGAGGGAAAAGCGACAGCGGTCAGTGAAGAGGAGATGGAGGAGGACGAGACGGGTAAGGTCGAACAGAAGCAAAAAGAAGAGGGAGAGAAAGTTGAAGGAAAGGAAAAAGTAAGAGAGAAGGAGGAGGAAGAACAGGAGCAAAAAGAAGAGGTAGAGAAAGGTGAAGGGAAGGAAAAGGTCGGAGAGAAGGAGGAAGAGGAGGAAAAGGAGCATGAAAGTGAGATAAAAGAGGAATCGCTGCAAGGAGCCAGAAGGAAGATCATCATTTTGCCAGGGAGGTACTATAAGAAGGACCACGATGAGGCTCAGGCAAAGTCCCGAAAACATGGCAGAGGCAAGAGGAGGACTAGGCGACTGTTGAGTGAGAGGGAGATCTCGGATCTAGTACTCGAGGTAATGCTTCACGAATACACGCTTGGTTCGTTTTTAGCTTTAGTGGAGGTTTTACGGCGTTCGCAGCTACATACGGTCATATGAGCGCCAAGGGGTGGATGTCAACAGAGAAGTCCTTACAGGGAATCGGGCTTACTCTGCTCACCTCTGTAGCTTCGACAGCACAAAATTGGTACTCTCAAGATTTTCCGTTTGTGACTACATTCATTTTCCCCCTGTAGTCTTCGTAATATTGTACAGAGTGATAAAAACAACAACTTTACAACTTTTTTTCTGAATATCTCTCGCAAAAAGCGTTCTAGAATGCTGTTATTTGGAACAGACATAATTCATTCAAAAGGAATTTGCTTGATATAAAATCCAAGAAAAAGAAACGTGTTTTGAAACGGAAACGGCTAAAAGAAAAAAAGCACTCAAAAAAACGCAAAGTTCACCAATGTTTAAAAATCTTTGAAAGGAAGTCGTGAAAAGATTAGTTGACCTTTTTCTTTATTTTCTCTTTGACATTATTTTTCCATCTCTGTGACATTTAAACAATATTTAATTTCTCTTACAGAGTTTAATAAACCTAATGATTTCATTCTGAAATTCCTAGAAGCAGTGCTCCACATTTTTAATGCGTCGTTCGAAATGTTCAGTGGCGCCCTAACACAAGGACCTGCTAAACCGTGAGTTTTTAAAGCCACATACACTGTACATGTTCACTAAGAAGTGGCTTCTAGAGACAATAGAGTGGGGTGCCCAATAGACAGCATTTTTGGAGTTAACATATCCCGCAGGGGGGAAATGGGCTTTGCACCAAACCAAATGTCACCGAGGAAATGATCCCTCTTTACAAGACAATCGACGAATCATGAACACATTGCCATGCTCTGATCCATTTCATCTCGGCCAAGCGGAGATGAACATGGTTTAGTCTTAGGTTAAGATCTGCCATGAGAATGCAGACTGTTGATGTGTAGGAAAGTCCTAGCTGCTGATCATCCACGGACAGATGTCTCATGGGACTCTGCTGCTGAAATCTGCACTCTGATGATGTTCAAAGGGCTGCGCATGGTGCGTGTTCGACCTGAAGTGGTCATTTTTTAAAGAACTTTTTAGTTCTGATTCGCTATAGATCCAAACTGACGGAACTGCTCTACTCAAGACACAAACGGTCTTTAGGGCACCTCAGCATTCTCTCCATGCCGTGTGCAGAACTTACCGAATGTCAGGGATGGTGAGTTTGTGGAGAGGTAATGTTCAATACAAAAAGCTCTCTGCTCTGTACTAAATGTAAGCACGATCTAAGCAGGCAAACAAAATTTGGGAAAGATAATATCTGCAGACTTCTGTTGACTTTTTAGACTGCTGTAGCTTGCAATATGGCGCGATTGTTACAACTTTTAGTGGTAGGCATAATGCGAACTGGTGCGTCATACTATGAAAATGGCGACAAGGTTGAAAATGGGTTGTTTTTTTAATGCGCTATATAGAGCAAAACCATTCAATGGACTTATCTAAAATACATATCAGACAAATTCCTTTTGGCTTCCAAGCGTTATGTTCAAATCTGAAACGCAAAACTTCAGTATGGAGGAAGATATTTAAAAAACAAGTTGTAAAGGGTTTTTTTTTTATCACCTTGTATTTACGCTTTCAATCTTGTTTCTGTCCATTACGTGGCCTTTTCAGGCAGAGACTGAGCCCATGCCCTATTTCTTTCCCTGGTATTTCTGTCTATCAGTTTCACGTGGCCTAAACTCAGAGTTCTATAAACTATTTATATCTGAGCTGACGCTCGGATCTTCTTCATAAAGACTTCATATATATGTCTTCCCTCTCGCCTTTTCAGAGAGTTACAATATAAAATGGGACTGAGTCGATATGCGGGTGCTCTGGGGTGGTTTGCGTCTTCTTTCCTATCAAACGTCTATCGTCGGTATCTCTTCTTCTCCTTTTTTGTGTTTGTTACTCTCTTGTAACACCTCTAATCTTCGGCACTTATATGACCTTATTGTGCTGCAAGTGCCGTAAAACTCCTACTAAAACAAACTTCATAAAGTCTTCATATCAGTCTTCCCTCTGGCCTGTTCAGAGAGTTACGCTATAAACTGTGACTGACTCGATAATAATAATGTTTCTGTCCTATGTAAACCAACACCCCCCCCCCCAGCACATGGAGAGCGAAGACAAAGCAGCACTGGAGGCCCACATCCCGGCTCTAGACTACAGACCAGACATACCGTCAGAGAGACCTGTGGAGAGAGTCGACGAGTATTTCGCCAAACACAGAATCATGGAACTTTGCAACGTGAGTGGGTTCAGGGAAAAAAAAGATGTGTGCTT
>NW_004797913.1:256005-259813 GCF_000002075.1 Aplysia californica | reverse complement strand
GAAGTAGGTTTTAAAAAGTACAAAACGACAACAAAAGCAACAATAACACAAACAACAACAATAACAACAACAACCCCCCACAAAACAACAACAACAACAACAACAAAGCAACAAAACAACAACAATAACAGCAACGAAACAACTCCCCTAAAAAACACACCAAAAAACAAAGACGAAACAAAATCACCACCAAAAACAAAACTAAACAAAATGAAAACAACAACAACAACAACAACAACAACAACAACAACAACAACAACAACTTATGAGCCCAAACAAGCAAACCAAAAAACCAAAAAAAACCCCAACTCAACAAACAAAACAAAAGAACAATTTAAAAAATAATTTGAAAAACCGCTCCAAACAAAACGAAACAACATCAATCAAACACAATAACTAATCGGTTTGCTTTGTTGTTGTTGTTGAGCCAAGGTGGGAAGACCATCAGGTGACAGGTTGTTGCCCCTTCTGTTCCAACCTGGATATTGCTCAACTTTGTTGAACATACACTTGGTTTGTTGAGCACGGGACATAATTTGTCTCAATCCTAAATGTTGAAATTGTACGGGTTTAACGCCCCTATCAACACCTTTAGATTATTTAAGAGACGGGCCTCCTTGTTTAACGTCCGTCTCCGAAAGGACCGAGCCAAGTGGGGAAATTCGTGCAAAGTGCCTTTCCCAAGGGCACAACGTCGGACCGAGCTGAGGCTCGAACCCACGAATCGGCAATCTCACGCTTACGAGTCCAGTAGCCTAACCGCAGGCCTACCGATGTCTCAATCTGAGCAAGGAAGTGATATCAGATCGAATTTGGTCCTGCGTCTTGAGCTGTTTGGACCTTTCTGAAAAAGGAATGAAGCGCTCATTGTTTTTGTTTTTTGTTAGTATTTTACGGCGCTAGCAACTGTATAAGGTCATATGAGCGCGCGGGACACACCTAACATTTTCATTTGGTAGGAAATTTTGAATTTTGCCCGGGTGGCGACCGAAGCCTACTCTTATCGATTTTAGATCACCAAGGGATCTTTAATATGCGCAATTTGCACACGAGCCCTCCGAGCTTTTTCGCCCTTGTCCGAGAAGGCTAGGTGTAGATCTTTCCTACCAGAAAATCAGGGTTGTAGCTGAAAGACGGCAGTATGAAGGAGCCATGGAGTAGCAGTAGAAAGGCTGCTGAAAGAGTCAGGATCCCAGGAGAGTGGGGAAAGGAGGTTAGGGGGTGGGGGAAGAAAGAGGAGACAAAATCAGACGACAGAACAATGCTAGAGAGAGGGAAAGGAGGCGAAAGGAGACAATCTTAGAGAAGAAAATTGTTCGGTCGCTACCCGGATTTGAACCATATACCTTTGAATGAGAGGCCAACACCTTAATCTCTAGGCCTCGAGAGCCTTTGTCAAAACATAGAGTGTTCGGGCGGCGGGGGCTTGTATCCCGAGGAAACTCTACAATGAGATGGAAACAGTTACTTGGTTGAAATTAATTAATTAAACGTTTGGGTCAAGGCTAAGGTAATAAGAGAAGCACGCTGACACGTTGTTAGAGCCTAATTATTATTTAGTACTCTCACGGTGCAGTTGTCTTCACGTTCATTTCTATATTAAAGAATTTAAAAAAATTGTATTGTGAGGGTGCGGTGGCGGAGCGGTTAGTGCGCTGTCTCCGAAGCGGAAAGTCTGGGTTCGAGCCTCGGTTCGGACACTGATTTTTTTCGCCCATCCTGCCCACCCAGCAGTAATGGGTACCTGACTTCAAGTTGGGGAAGTAAAGGCGGCGTGGAAAGGAACTGTCCACCCTACCACAATATGCCGAAGGCCCAGGAATTTGTCTCACTAACATGGCAACCCCCAATGTACGGATCGGATGCGGGAACAACTTCATTGTGTTATCCCTTGCCCCTTTTTCAGATGCCATTTAGTGATCTTATTCGTATCTGGTAATCATTGACTACGAGAATGTAAGTCAGTAACTACAGTGATGCTTCAATACTGAGATGAAACACTATGAGAATATTATGAATAACAAGGATCAATAGATCTATTTGTCAGTGTTTCATTAATAAATTCATAAGTTTGAACGTAGAATTATTTCATCCCTGACAGGCAGCCACTTCTTGCCACATGCCATTTTTGAAGGTCTCAATATTTATGCTGACTAGGGAGGCTTCTGTTTTTGCGTAGGAATTAATTTTGAATTGTGCCCGGATGACGCTCGAAGGGCCTATTATTTTCAATGTTAGAACCGCCCTGGGTCTCGACCTTTTAGTTTAAACCTATCCGTACATCGTGTTTTACTATCGTATCCATACGATGTGAGGAACTCTGTGCCACCACTTTCCAAAGAGGAAATTTACCTTTTAATCTGATCCGTACGCTTTGCATGGCATTCTGTCAAAATAATTTACTGAGAAATACTGACAGTTTTAAAAAGATCATCGTACTAGAAGTATTCTAAATATATGTGAAGAATACAATCCCGGAGGTACGAAATGACCCCAGGACGTACGGACAGGGTTAAGTTAACGTGGGAACTTCCACAAGGAACCTTCAAATTATTCGTATTTTTCCGAGATGACAAGGTGATCGATCTAACCTACCCTAGGATCAGGGTGTGAAGAAAACTCGAGGAACCTTAATCTTAACTACTGATGATTTATTTATAGAAGCACCAATAATCCATGTCTAGGGGCTGTTTTCGCCTCTTTCTCCTCAGTTGCCAATTAATTATTATTTACACCTCTACTTTTGTGGGTGGTTGGCCGGTGCTCTGGTGCGGTTTGCTCCTTCTTTCCTATCAATCATCTATCGCCCTTATCTACCCTCCTTCTATTTTGTGTTTGTTACTCTCTTGTAACACCTCTGATCTTTGGCACTTATACGATCTTATTGTGTTGCAAGTGCCGTAAAACTCTTACTAATACTTAATACAAAAAAACATTAAGTTTTGTGCACCCTGAATACGCAATTTTTAATTTGTGTCACTTCCTGTAATCGAAGTGTTCATTTCATTTTCTTGTTGTACATCTTGGGTTTACATGTGTTTGCGTATCTCCTTAGTTTAGTGTTAGTAGAGGTTTTACGGCGCTCGCAACTGCATAAGGTCACTTGAGTGCCAGAAGATTAGAGGTATTACAAGAGAGTAACAAACATACAAAAGAAGAAGAGGAGATAAGGACGATAGATGTTTGATAGGAAATAAGAAGCAAACAACACCAGAGCACCCGCCAACCACCCACTACGTACCTCCATTCGGAGAATCAGAAAGAACAGTTAAATTTACTTGTTTGTTTGCTCCAGACTGAGTAAAAGTTAGAAATATTTTCACAAAGCAAACCCTTTTTGTCTTATTGCTATCTTGATTTCCCATGCGACGGTTTATCTGCAATCAAAGAAGCAGAAGAAATAGTCTGATTTATTAATGTGTTTACTATACACATCGAGTGATACTTTGAAATGTGTCCACAAAGCAAAACATTTTCTTTTCTTATTGTAATCTTGATTTTCAATGTGTTAACATAGTAGATACCTCAAATCAGAGAATCAGAAAGAGCAGATGAATTATTACCATGTACTTAATTGTTTACGCCAAATTTGGACATACGAGTATTTTGAAATCTTTTCCCAAAGCGCAAGATTTTATTTCGCTTTATAATCCTGATCATTCTATGAGTCGACAAAATATCACCATTCAGAGAATCAGAAAGAACAAACTTAATCAATTTACTTGTTTCTTTATATGCGCTCATATGACCTTATGCAGTTGCGAGCGCCGTAAAACTCTTACTTAAACTTATTATTTTATCTTCCTTC
>NW_004797913.1:249261-253984 GCF_000002075.1 Aplysia californica | reverse complement strand
TCTCTCTCTCTCTCTCTCTCTCTCTCTCTCTCTCTCTCTCTCATCCTCTGCTTTTAGTGCTTATGAGAATTAATCGAAATAGAACAGACGAGGAATGAATGAGAAGCGAGAAATGAGAGCAAAACGAGAGGCACATTTCATATCATTATTATCATTTATATAATCAAGATGTCATGGCAGACATTTACCTATCATTATCATGGCCGAGCAGCCACACACCAATCTTTTTTTTTTTTTTTTTACCCTACCTAATTCAATTACCTGGCGCTTTTGTGTTTAGTAATAACAACACATTGTGCTGCATTTTGGGTTTTGAAATTAGGTGTTAGTCTTAGAGTAAATATTTTTCGTGGGTGGTTGGCGGGTGCTCTGGTGTGGTTTACTCCTTCTTTCCTATCAAACATCTATTGTCTTTATCTCCCCTCCTTCTTTTTTATGTTTGTTACTCTCTTGTAACACCTCTAATCTTCTGGCGCTCATATGACCTTATGCAGTTGCGAGCGCTGTATAACCTCTACTAAAACAAAACAAAACGGTTTTTTTTTGTACGAGATGGTCGGACACCCCTGGAAAAAATGATAAATAAGTACAGTAATAAGTTTCCCGTATAACAACTCCCCAGAGACAAGGGTAAGAGTAAGAATAAGACAAAATGAGTACATGTACCAAGGTGAAAATGTAGGTGATTTTTACTCGTAAAGTTAATCCGATCCGCACGCTTTGCATAGCAGTCTGTCAAAATGATTTTTGAGAAATATACTGAAAGTGTCAAAGAGAACTTCGTACTAGAAATATTCTAAAATGTGAAGAATACAACCCTGGAGGTACAAAATGACCCCAAGGCGTACGGATAGGGTTAAGAATTTTCGTTTTAAATTATAATAATATATCGGGGCGCCCCCATCAACACAATGTAGATCATTTGGGTGCCATGGGACAATAGCATTCATGGGCAGCAGCACTTCACCCTGATCGCGGAAGTAATCGGGGTTTTTTTTTGGGGGGGGGGGGGGGTGAAAGTAATTTTCAACTCTCCATTCTTAATTAAGATAAATTAACGGGGTTTTTCTTTTCGAGCATGACGTCGAAGCGACTCAGATATGATTTTATTGAGAATGGAGACCCTTGATGTGTGTAATAGGGCAAGTAAGTTCCGAATGGAGTGCTCAACTTTACTTTTACCATTTTTTTCTGGGACAGCAGCAAGGCCTGCTAAAAAAGGTTTGAGACTTTTGTGTGTATAAGAATTTATTCCGAACTAATTTAACTGCTGGTTAGACAATACCACTTTTCAGAGGTATCTGTTATTATAGAATCCATCGCGTTAAAAGGCTGTTTTCGGATTAATCAGATGCAGTCTCTTTGCTACAATTGTACAATTGGTGTACGATTTGAATTTGACCTGATATGACCTTCCAGACCCCTTATCATTACATTTCGGAAACCGATATTATTTATGGCTTTTCGATGTTACAGTAACATATATAATTATATAACATGTATAATACATGCATACATGGAGGCGAGCGGTACAAGCGGAAATAGAAATGGCGAGGACATCATGGAAGTAGCGAGAAAAGGATGCACAGGACAGGCTTTGCTGGAGAAATGTTGTTGATGGCCTATGCTCCACTGGGAGTGAGAGAGAGAGAGAAAGAGAGAGAGAGAGAGAGAGAGAGAGAGAGAGAGAGAGAGAGAGAGAGAGAGAGAGAGAGAGAGAGAGAGAGAGAGAGAGAGAGAGAGAGAGAGAGAGAGAGAGAGACAGACAGACAGACAGACAGACAGACAGACAGACAGACAGATAGACAGACAGACAGACAGACAGACAGAGAGACGGAGAGAGACAAAGAGACAGAGAGAGAGATAATACATGCATAGTGGTCTCCTCCAACGAACCCGATCGCCTGGAGACATAAAAGGTCAAAGAGGAATAATTAATAAAACACAGATACAACGATAAAAATCATGATTACTTCCGGGCAACCTTTGACTTTCGACCTTTTGACTTTTGGGTGAAAGAAGCCTTGCGCTTCCGTGAGATTTGTATTCCCGAAGGTGCATTGTACACTGGCAGATCCGGGCCGTTGGGCTGACCGTCGTCAAAGTCGTATCTGTCTATACCAACCAATCGTCTGACCTCTGGTGACTTGGCCACTGCAGGGTGTTGTGTGAGCTTCAGCTTGCTCATGTCTTTGCCTGGATGCTCAGCTTCGCCCATGAACCTGTGAGTGGGAGAGACACAAGGAATAGGTTTTAAGAGTTCTTGTTTTATATAATAATTATCGGGGCTATCGCTCACCTTCCCCGTAAACCATGCTAGAGAGTAGGAACAGAATGAAGGGTTGATTGTCTGACCACTGTCAGACAATTTTGTTCTGTGGAATAAAATTCCAAAAACGCCCAACTGTAATCTTTGTCTTTTCTTATATTTTTTTTACATAGAAAAGCACATCGACACAGTAATGGTCATTTGGTACTTGGAAAAAGTGAGACAGACGGACAAAAACCCCAAACGGGAAAGTAAAGAAGCAGGAAGAAGCAGGACTTACCAGTGGTGCCCTCTAACCACCCGCTCAACGACAACACTACTAAAAAAACCACACAGGCGTAAGATTGTTTATGAGGTGGGATCCCCACATTTAACGTTTATCTCCAAGAGGACCGAAACAAGTTGGTGGAGAACCTTTAAAACAGCGAGGACATTCCAAGTTCAAGAGTGCCTCAGTGGGGATTGGGCAAGGAGTTTAGAACTTTTAATCTCCTTGGGATTGGGACGATCAAGGGCCTCGCCGTGGTGCGTCAGTCTTTTCTATGGGTGGCAGTTGGTTAAAACTATCGTTTATTTATACACTGTATTGTGGTCAGAGATTTATCTAATTTTTCAGACAACGCTAACATATTATTCATAATTGTTTTTGGCGCTATACAAAAGTCAAGCAACGCAAATACATGTCAGTTAAAATGTAATCTTAAAATAATAAAATGGAGTGACTTTGTCACAAATACTGAAGTGTATTGGAAAAAGCTGGGACTTGAGAAATCGAATCGACCATTAAAAAAACAAGAAAGAGATATGTGGTACACGTTTTAAAAATATCAGAGTCAAGATTGCCTTTTCAGACAAGGTTTAATTGGTGACCAAGTGGAAAAAGAAGAAGAGGTAGACCTACTGGCAGCTATAGGGGTGCGATCAGAGATGAGGCAATCACTTAGGGGCTGGATGCGACAAAGTTAGAGGAAAGGGCCAGGGGCAGACGGGCCATGGCGTCTATTTCTCTCTCACCCTCTGCATTGTTTACCTGAGCGAGCGAGTGAGTGAGTGAGTGAGTGAGTGTTTGAGTGAGTGAGTGAGTGAGTGAGTGAGTGAATGAGTGAGTGAGTGAGTGAGTGAGTGAGTGAGTGAGTGAGTGAGTGAGTGAGTGAGTAAGCAAAAATCAAATCATTATTCTCACCTCAGGATTTTCACCCCTCTAGAGCCCCAGTGAGCTGTGGGTTCCAGTCCTTCATACGCTTCCAGCTTCACTTTGAGGTCTGCTTCAGTGGCCCAGGCCGCGGGTGTCATGCTCACAAAGGCCAGCGCTCGCCACCGCTCCTGGGGGAAGAGGGAGGTTACACAGAAATGATTAGTAATTAATTAGTAGTGCTGGGCGGCGAGGTTATCGATTATTTAAAGCTAGGAATCGTAGAAATCGACTCCGAACCCAATTACTTGCTTTCTAATGGGTTACCTGGTTGGCTCCGAACATCTTCAGGATTTAGGATAACCTTGATTTCGGAACTCTACGAAGCGTCATTTTTGATTTTTCAATTTCAAATATTAATTCTTTTTTTTAAAAAGAAGATTTTTAACGATTAAAGTAACTGGCAACCTTTGATGTACGTAAAAAGGAGTCGGAACTTTTCTTCCGTAGCATTAATCGTGGGAATCGGTTCCGGAATCGATTCTTCGCCCAGCTCTAAAATTAGGCTAGGCCTACCGTACCTTTTAAAAAGTACGGTGTCTTATTTTGTTTATTTTATTTCATTTTTTTAAATTTTATTTTATTTTTGCTCCACTGTATTCAAACTTAGACATTGAAATTGACAAGGACGATGTCAGAATAGTAACACAATCCCTTGAAAAAGCAGACACTCGTAATAGTATGTAATATTATCATTATTATCAATCGTCTATAACTATAGTTTAGTATGATGACAAACTGGTGCCTGGTTCAAGAGTACATGTAGAAGAGGTCGCTTTTAAACACAAGCGGGCTCACCCAAATTTCGGGGGTTTCCAAAAATCTTGACCCACACCAAAAGTGGACTTTGCCCTACTTATAGGAGAAGTTTGGTTTCATTGGTGTACATGTATATACATGTATTTGTTTGGTTGTAGAGAAAAACTCTCCTTGTCTTTTAGAGAAACTGAACAAGGAGCAAAAACGTTACGTTCCATTTTCTCAAAACAACATTTTTCGGTATAGCCCCCTTGTGCTTAAAAGCGACCAATTAAGACCTAGAAAAGGAAACTGACCAAGAAGTTGTTGAAGAAGAAAGTGTATCGTGGGACAGAGGAAGCTGTGGTCTAATGCACACTGGATTGGAGGAGGTGCATAGACAAGAATGGCACATTTACACTCACACTCACACACACACACACACACACACACACACACATGCACACACACATATACATGTATATATATATATATACATACACACACATACACACACACACACA
>NW_004797913.1:244899-246392 GCF_000002075.1 Aplysia californica | reverse complement strand
TGTGTGTGTGTGTGTGTGTGCTTTATTGGGCTCCCAACTGCATAAGGTCGTATGAGCGCTGGACACATTAAATATTTTCCAGTTGGTAGGAAATTTATGTCCGGGTGGCGGCCGAGGACCACTCTTCTTATCGAATTTAGGACCACCACGGGATCTTTAACGTACGCAACTAGCACACGGGACCTCTGAGATTGTTGGCCCTTATCTGAGAAGTCTAGGTGTTTGATCTTACCTACCATAAGATCAGGGGTGCGGATGAAATACAGCTGCGAGAAGGAGCCGAGGAGTAGCAGTCGAAAGGCTGCAGAGAGAGCCAGCAGCCCAGAGGAGGGGGCAAACGGGAGTGGGGATGGGCAGAAAGTGGAGACCAAAGCAGACAACAGAACAGGGCTTGAGAGCAGGAAAGGAGGTGAAAGGAGAAATTTTAAGAGAGGAAAGTTTTCTGTCGCGGATTCGAACCTGGGACCTAGCGAATGAGAGGCAAACACCATAACATCTAGACTCCGAGAGCCCCCTATCAAACATCTACCATCCTTATCTCTTCTCCTTTTTTTGTGGCTGTTTTTCGCCTGTAGTCTCCGTCACTTATATGACCTAATTGTGTTGTAAGTGCCGCCGTAAAACTCTTACTAAAACTAAACCAATACTGCAATAACATATCGTCACCCTCATAAGATTAAAGGCCTAAGTCATGTTTAGCCATTTTGAAAAAAAAACAAGTGTTCGACTCCGGGAAAAGCTTGAATTTTTGGTACGCTCAATTGATTTTATATTTAGATTATTCTTTTGTCCACGTGAACTATACATGTGTTTTATCAAGCTGGCTCTGCCCTTCATTTCAGAACCATGACTAGATCTATATGGTCGCTTTTACGGACAAGTAGCCTCACCCAGATTTCGGGAGTTTCCAGAAATCTTGACTTACAGTAAAAGTGGGCATTGCCCTACCTATAGGAGAAGTTTGGTTTCATAGGTGTGTATATTTGTTTGGTTATAGAGAAAACTCTTCTTATCTTTTAAAGAAACTGAACAAGGGGCAAAAACTTTACCTTTGATTTTTTCAAAACAGCATTTTCGGGACAGCCCCCTTGTGCTTAAAAGCGACCATATAATCATATTATTATGTGTAAATGGTTATTAACCAACCAGTATTTGAGAAAATAGACCAAGGCACAGTATTTTTCTCAGGTCTTCAATCGTGTTATGTAATCATACCAGAATATGCCAGTGTCAAAGTCTTGCTTCTGCTGTGCCGGTCTCTGTAGCCCAATGCCGTCCATGCTAGACAGCAGTTTCTCCGTGCCCCACACAGATGCAAACACGGGCTTTGCCTGGTGAGCGTGGAAGTTCGTGAGTAGTAACGTGATAACTGTGTGTGTGAGTGCAGTTTGTGTGAGTGTGTGTGTATGTGTGTGTTTGTGTTTGTGTGTATGTGTGTGTTTGTGTTTGTGTGCGTCGTGTCGTGTCGTGTCGTGTGTGTGTGTGTGTGTGTG
>NW_004797913.1:236374-238168 GCF_000002075.1 Aplysia californica | reverse complement strand
ATAATAATAATAATAATAATAATAATAATAAAAGCCTCAACACGAGAAATGCGTCTGACGTTTCGGGCAAAGGCCATCTCAGTCAGTCCCCTTTTGTGTTGAAGAAAGCTCTTGAAACTTTTGTGTACAGTGTCTGTGTTGACAGACTGGCATAAAGAGGATTACGTTTTTCTTGAACAAGTGTCTAAGAAAGTTATTGAGGATCAGATGGACAGACAGGGTCATCAACGAGGAAGTGTTAAGGAAAACAAGACAAATCCCACTCAGAGATGAGGTAGGAAGAAGGCGGTGGCGATGGACTGGACATACTCTCAGGAAGTCAGGCAGCTAAATAACAAAGAAGGTTTTGGATTGGAATCCACAGGGTAAGAGATCAAGGGGAAGACCGTATGGAACCTGGAGACGAATCACTGAAACTGATGAACAGAAAAGTGGGAAGACATGGAATAACATCAAAAGGTTAGCCCAGTATAGAGAAAGGTGGAAAGTGTTTGTTCGTGACCTATACCCTGGTGCAGGGTGAGAAAGGCAATGATGATGTCTGTGTTAAGTTGGAGGGATATCTTTGCCTGAAGCTGTTCTACCACCTTTTTTTTCTCGTAGATCTAATTCTCAAATTATCGGCTACTTTTGAACGCAAGAAGTTGCTCTTCAGAACACCACAGCGCACTGCAATAAAACGCTTTGTGTACTTCTGGTGCCATCAATCCCAGCTGAGCTGGACATAGATCTAGGTCTTCCGCGTGGTTGTATGCCCTCCTGTTGTGAAGACATCTGTTTGTATACACTGGCCTTATATAGTATACACTGGCCCTATAGAAGCTGGTCCGCTGTGTCAGTGCCTCCGGTGGGCAAGTTGCATGTCTTAGTCGGAGTATTTTTAGTTTTAGTAAAAGTTTTACGGCATGTACAACACAATAAGGTCATATATAAAGTGCTGAATTGTCGGAGTGCCATAGTATGGTTGACAAGCGTGTGTACAGTTTAGTAAAGAGCATAGAGCTTACTGTTGAGCGGGGATAAATTATGCGCTGTCCGTGCTTTTGATAATAGTTCTTATGAAAATACCGATAACAATAATGAAAATAATAATATTACGGGAGGAATAACAATAACAATTATCATTCTCATTCTCATTATCCTTATCATTATTCTTATCACAATAATAATAATAGAATAATAATAATAATATGATATAATAATAATAATAATAATATGATTATTGTTACTATTATTATCATTATCATTATTATTATTGTTGTTGTTGTTGTTATTGTTGTTATTGTTGTTGTCATAATTGTCACAATTGTTATTATTATCATTATCATTATATAAGATTATGATAGAATACATCACTTGTGTAATCTATTTAGATCGAGATCTGTAAGAGTATCGAGATGTGAATGATCGGTATCTTGCACTGGCTCCAAATCCAATTTAAAAAAAATGTATACACACACACACACACACACACACACACACACACACACACACACACACACACACACACAAACACACACACATGCACACACTCTCTCTCTCACACATCTATACACACATGCACTCTTAAATACATACACATGTTCGCACATTCCCGTACAAACGCATACACAGACAAAACACGCAAAACGTACACTAGGATACACGTACATACTCACAGACGTGGACTGTATAAACCAGAGTACAAATTAATAATTGGCCATTTCTTGATTGAAAGCGAAAAACGACAATCTCAAAATCAAACAAACAAACAAACAAACAAACAAACAAACAAACAAACAAACAAACAAACAA
>NW_004797913.1:228891-235481 GCF_000002075.1 Aplysia californica | reverse complement strand
ATATATATAATATTATGTATACCGGTATATAATTCTTCACCGAGAGCCAAGTCTGAAGCACATTTCAGCGGCTCCCTGTTTTCTCTCTGTGTCCTTGTTTAGAATCCAGCTTTTGCATTCATACAAAAGGACTGACCACACACATTATGATACTTTTAGGGCCCTTATCCTTGTGTTCACTGTTATATATATATTTTTTTTGAAAGGGCAGGTTTTACGAATAATATATACTATATCATTTTTATACGACATTATCGCGACCACATCTGTGCTGATGCATCATTGTTCTCAAATCACCTGGTCTAGTACCTCTAACATTATCAATGTCTTTTCCCTCATCGAGTCCTTAAAACGAAATATTTTTTCTCACACCTTACATTTTTCTTTTTCAGTTTTCTTTTTTTTAGTCGGTAAACCCGGTAGGCTACTGAATCTCCTCACCCTAACACCTTGCATTGTCTTTCAGCTTCAGATCTGACATCATTTTCAGGTTGAAGTGCGGTGGCTCATTCCTGGACCTTCCAATGTGACTACGAAGGCGCGCTCCTTGATCTGATTCAATCCACAAACCTGACATCAGGGGAGCCAGAAAAGAAAAGGCAACAGAGACGTTTTGAATTTTTAAAGGCGATAAAGTATCGAAGGTGGCAGGACTTTATTCTGTGAAAAGGGTTATAGAAGAACAGAAGTCGAGAAATAACAGGAAAAGAAACGCTTGCAAGTTTCAATTACGGGAAATAGTGAACAACAACAGCAACAAAAAAGCAACAGACAGTGGAACATTAATGCGAACAAAGACGATTATTACAACAAGAAAAATCAAAATTCAGACCTATCTGACATGTTATAAATCAAACAAACAAGAGATGGACCAACAGCGTAGCAAAAGAAAACGGACACACTAATTCTATAAAGAGATACCCAACCTCCCCCCCCCCAAAAAAAAAAAGGAAAAGAAACGAGAAGAAAGAAAAAGTAACAGAAAACAAACTAACAAACCACCCATCCCAACCCTTTAAAAAACCCAAGAAAATAGTTAGTGTATATATAAAAAAAGAAAAGAAAGAAACAAAAACACCAACCAAAAACAACAACCCGAAACAAACGAACCTCAACCCTTTAAAAAAAGCCCAAAAAGCAGAAAAAAGAAGATATTTAATTTAAGTATAACAGGAACTTACCATGGGAGACCCCCTCCTGGTGATGACGCAAATCATTACGTCATTGATCTACGACGCCTGGGAGCTGGTTGTCCTGGCGACGGTGCTGACCATCCTCTATGGGACTGACCTGGTGCGCATGACCAAAATGGCTACTTCCGCAGCGGGGAGAAACAAGCAGCGAGGACAACGAGGGGCATCTGGCGGGTACGAGAGGAGTTGGGGGAGGGAGAGGGAGAGGGAGAGGAGGAGGAGGGGGAGGGGAGGAGGGTGTGGAGACACCAGAGCGGATGATGACTGTGATGAGGAAAAGGATGGGGGTTTTGATGAAGACCACTCCGAGTTTGATGAGGGCAGTGGTTGTAGGTGATCATCAATCTAGTAATGTCGTGGGAAAGGACTGAATACTTTTGATCCAAAGTAGCTATTAAATGCTCCCGAAAGGCCTCATGAAAATTTGAGACTGACATTTCTACACAATGATTAGGCCTACTGTTGACAGTGGAAATAAGTTTATTCAGATTGTGCTTTTTTAAAATAGTAAATAATGTAATAGTGAAAATCTACATGAAAAGAAAAATTAGTTAAATGTTCTTGAAATGTCCCATGAAATTATGAAACTTTCTTCAACTTTCACGTAAAGCTCTGATGGATGTCACAAAAGACCTCAGCCAAACAGTGTGTCATCCCTTTATTATAACTGAAATTATTTTTAAAAACCCTAAAGAATTGCCCAAACTCTCCCATGCATACAAATCCAACCAGTAAAATCAGATTGAGTAACGTCTCACTCTCATCCTGTCTCACTGGGCGTATTCATTGTCAACGGGAAAAGGATTATCAAGTGTTGCAACATGGAAAAGTGGTACAGTTTAACACTCTTTACGAGCAAATATAGCTCCAGACACACTGTTTGACCCCAATTACTTCGATTTCTCTGAACTTCGCTGGACCTGTTCTGAAGGCCACACCAACAGAACGTTTAACCAGAGATCGTGTATAGGTAGTAGAGAATCTTTGGTTTAACGTTTGAAGAAGTACATGGTCGCTTTAAAGGACAAGCGGGCTTACCCAGATTTCGGGGGTTTCCAGAAATTTTGATTTACTCCAAAAGTGCTAATTGCCCTACCCATAGGAGAAGTTTGGTTTCCTTGGTGTGTATATTTGTTTGGTTACAGAAAAACTCTCATTGTCTTTTAAAGAAATAGAAGAAGGGCCAAAAACTTTACCTTCGAGTTTCTCAAAACAGCAATTTTCGGGATAGCCCCCTTGAGCTTAAAAGCGACCTCATGTTCAAGGCACACAACTTTCTGGTGAAACAATATAGAACAAGGGATGTAATTCAATAAACATAATAAAGTAACATAATCATTTAATGACTTATCTCCCCTATATCACTGAGCGACAGACTTTTTGGCTTTTTAATGAATAATAATTTTCTTTTGCTGGTTTCACGTTGTCAACTGGGTTTGGTTTTGGTTTGTTTGCTTGTTTGTTTATTTGTTTCTGTTTGGTTATTTCATTTTCACAGCTGTTAACGCCTCTTACATATTCTGCTCTTGATATTGCTGCTACTGTTGTTACTGCTACTATGGTCGACAAAGTAGGCCGAAGGTGGAAGTGACGACAGTAAAATCGAATGTTTGTTGTATTTCTAAGTCAACATGTTCAGGACAGTTCCGAGAGTCCCAACAAGAGGCAGGGAAGAAGATGGGCTCAGCTCACAAACTGTCGCTTTTAAAGACAAGCGGGCTAACCCAGATTTTGGGATTTTCCAGAAATCTTGACCTTCAACCACAGAATACTAATAGAGATAGAATTGTGTGCCTTCAACAAAAGTCTGCATTCCCCTACCTTTAGGAGAAGTTTGGTTTCATTGGTGTGTATATTTGTTTGGTTATAGAAAAAACTCTCCTTGTTATTTAAAGAAACTGAATTAGGCGCAAAAACTTTACCTTCAATTTTCTCAAAACAGCATTTTTCACGATAACCCACTTGAGCGAAAAAGCAACTAAAAATACAGACGCGAATCTTAATTGCGAGCCAGACCCAACATTGTGTCCTTGTGAAAGAATCTACGCACAAACTTTTCTCCTGTGACCGCGGTCATTATGGTACGGTCAACGGTTGTGCCAGTACATTGTATTTGGAGTAAACTAAAAATCGCTGTTTATGCTGAATCCTTTCCCGTAAAACTGTGAATGTTTGTTTGAAGATGTTTTAGGGATCTAGGATAGCTATATGAATTGTGGAACACATTTTTGTAAAATGAACTGCGCGTCAAGGGCCTACTTTGGAGCTGGGATTTGCGTTGTAATAATTTATATATCATACATCCAATTTATTGCTACTATTATCGTTATCATCATCATTATAATAATACAATAATGTTATTAACATTGATGGTGATTTTGATATAATGATAACAACAGCAGTAAAATGATGTTGGTTGTTATTATTATAGTAATATTATAAGTTAAAAGAAGAATGTGAGGATATGGAAAAGCTTTCAAATGCGAACTCAAAAGATCTGCACAGACAAATTAAAGAGGTGTGCCATACAAGAACACGTGGATCAACAGGATGCCTCAAATCAAAGGATGGGAATATCATAATGGACAAAGACAAGATACTAGAACGTTGGACAGAATTATATCGGTGACCTGTACAGGGACAATAGAGATGAACAAAAAAGAGTGGAAAATAACAACGAGGGACCACCAATCATGAAAGAAGAAGTTATCAAGGCACTACGAAAGATGAAGAATGGGAAAGCTGCAGGACCGGACGACATTACCACAGAGATGATTAAAGCTTTAGAAGACTTTGGAATCACCACGCTGACAAAACTTCTTAACAACATGCCACTGGACATATTCCTTCAGACTTGTCAAAATCTATCTTCATAGCTTTACCAAAGAAACCTAATGCAAACGAATGTGAAACAAATCGTACCATCAGCCTCATGAGCCACATAACAAAAATATTACTCAGAATAATTATGATGAGAATACGAAATAAAATTCTCCCAGAAATAGCCCAAGAACAGTGTGGATTTTTTTAAAGGCAAAAGCACTGTAAATGCCATATATGTCATCAGAACAACAATAGAACGTACCCTAGAAGTTCAGAAAGATCTTCATTTATGTTTTATAGACTACACCAAGGCATTCGACAAAATCAGGCACGACAAGATCATCGACATGCTGGAAGTTTTTAATATCGACGGGAAAGACTTAAGGATTATCAAAAACATGTACTGGGATCAAACTGCTGCAATGAGAAAAGAAAACGACATCAGCGAATACATACAGATTAAAAGAGGAGTCAGACAAGGATGTGTAGGCTACTTTCTCCAGACTTGTTCTCCCTGTATAGTGAAAATATCATGAGACACATAGAAGAAATGCCTGGTATTTCGATAGGGGGACATAATATAAACAATCTAAGATATGCAGATGACACAGTCCTAATAGCAGAAGATAAAAAACACCTGCAGAATCTATTACATGTCATCGTACAAGAGAGTGACAACATGGACTTAAGCCTAAACATCAAGAAAACCGAAACGATGGTGATAAGCAGAAAAACTCCAATCCCAACGCGAACATGCAATATGAAAATCAATGATACCACCCTCAAGCAAGTACAACATTTTAAATATTTGGAGACCAATATATCATCAGATGGTAGATGTCTCATCGAAATTAAAAGCTGCATTTGCAAATCAAAAGCAACCTTCCACAAGATGAAACAGATACTAACAAACATCAATTTGTCACTGGAAACGAGGAAAAGAGTACTGAAAAGTTACATGGAGCCAATCCTATTATACGGGTGCGAAGCGTGGACAATCAATAAACAGCTGGAAAGAACAATTGTAGCGACAGAGTTGTGGTTCATAAGACGCATGCTACGTATCCCATGGACAGCTAGAAAAACAAATGAAGAAGTCCTGGTTGAAGCAAATTATAGAAAACAACTTATCACGAATATAAGAAAACGACAGGCAAATTTCTTCGGGCACACAGTGCGGAAAGAAGCATTAGAGAATATTGTAACAACAGGAAAGTTTGATGGAAAGAGAGGCAGAGGCAGACAGAGGAAAATGATACTGGACAAGATGACAACATGGTTGGGAGCAGCAAGAACAACAGACACCATTGCTGCTGCTGCGCAGTACAGGGTGAAGTGGAGGTCCATGATCGCCCACGCCAGTCGGCAAGGCACCGGATGATGATGAATATTATAAGGATAACGGTGTGTTTTAATGAAATCATTATCATCATTGTCATCACTGTTATCATTATTTATTACTATAAATATTATTGTAATAATAATTATAATATTATTTAATAATAATAACATGAGGCAGCGTGGTGGAATCAGGCTCTCGTCAAAATAACCAAAGTGAAGAAACTTGCATTTTTCCGCAGGTTTGTGAATTGTTACCAAATTTTTGTTTTTTGGCTCAACACCTTTTATACCGATTAAAGAACTCATTTCTGAGTGGATTTTTCTGAAAAGCTTTGATTAAAGGCACAAAATAGTAAATTTTCAGTTACAACGGACTCTTAAGCTAAGGAAATAACTAATCTTTGACAGCCATTTTCTCATTAACTTTACCTAAGAAAACAGGTGACCCCCACCTCCTTCTTTCGCAAATATCTCGACCTGTATTCAATATAAATGGATATTTTTTTTCTTCCAAATAAAAACAAGTGAACAAGCTTTATCAAGATGATACCAATAACTCTACATGCCCAAAATTTGACGAGAGCCTGATTCCACCACGCTGCCTCACCAATAATGTTTATTATTTTCACCATCTTTCTCTTCTTCTTTTGCCTCCTCCTCCTCTTCTTCTTCTTCTTTTTCTTTTTCTCATAAGAAAGCCAGTTCAATTCTCATTGCAAACGACTGTGTTTCACAGCTAATATCTTTCTTATATTATAAGGCAGGAAGGAAAGGGACCCTGCACTATCTCTATCTACCCAGTAAGGGGGCATTGCATCTAACTTTGGCTGGTCTTGAACTTCAACTTCAAGATTGTTTGTTTTAGTAGAGGTTTTACGGCGCTCCCAACAGCATTATATTTTTTTAAGGTCATATGAGCGCCAGAAGATTAGAGGTATTGCAAGAGAGTAACAAACATAAAAAAAGAAGGAGGGGAGATAAGGACGATAGATGTTTGATGGGGCAGGAGCAAACCACACCAGAGCACTCACCAAATACCCACAATAATAACTTTAACTTTTATATCTTCAAGGTCCACCGTCGAAAGATAGAGATGGTGTGCGCACGCGCGCATGCGCGAGCGTGTGTGAGTGTGTGTGTGTGTGTGTGTGTTCGTGTGTGTGTGTGCATGTGTGTGTGTGTGTGTGCACGTGTGTGCATGTGTGTGTGTGTGTCTATGTGTGTGTGTGTGTG
>NW_004797913.1:223170-226023 GCF_000002075.1 Aplysia californica | reverse complement strand
CACACACGCACGCACACACACACACACACACACACACACACACACACACACACACACCGCACCACACCACACAAAGACAAAATAAGAACCGGTATATAACGATATCGTCTTTTTCGCATTTACATATTATGCTATCATTTTCCTGTTCTTTTTGTTTGCGTTTTGGATGCGTTTATCTCCCAACGTAGCTCAACTACTTCAATGTACATGTAAATATCACTAAATTATCAATAAATCTGAGCTCATAGACATTCACGTTCTTCCACAAATCGCTACCTCAGAATTACAAAGTTCGATCAGTTCAATCTCACATTTTTTTGCCATTTTAAGTTATTAAGACCATGAAACCAGAAAGCAATAAATGTTCTATCTACTCTATCAAAATCGTAAGAATATTCGGACTCATTATCGAGATACTCAAAGAAATACATTCGAAAAAGCTTGACATATTGTGAAACTTAAAAAGAAAAAGAATCGACGTGAATTTTCCCCAAAATTTGGTATTGAGCTGACAGAACTTGGTTATTCTGAGTCAGCAGTACTTATCTAGTGGGTGTCATAGATGACACGGTAGGAACATTCTCTGATGTCAAGATCAGGATTGGAAAAGCAAGGGGAGTATTTCAACAGTAAGTCTGTCTGGAGATCGGGAAGCTCCTTAAGACATGGGCGAAGATCATAACTTTCAGTATAAACAGTAACCTAAAAAAGTGTATCGTTGGATGGGTCGGAAACATGGTAAACTAACCGGGTACCCGGTTCGATGAACGGGCTCTTTACTTTACTTTTCCGATCCTAGATGAACGGAATCAAAAGAATCGATCGTCAAGTCACTGTGGGTTTAATGCGCACTGCATGTGAACGGAAGTCTCACTTGTTTACAATGGCGTCTTAGAAGACGGACTTTACCAAGATTAGATCTAAACGAAACTAATGAAAAACTGAAAATTTAACTACAGAGACATCAGACTCCTTAATATACCTGTGCATCCTTTAAATAATTCTGAACCACCGTTAATTTTTTCAAATTCGAAAGTTAAGTGGTTTTGAAGTTTTAGGTGGCCAAAGTGACGAACTTTCACAAATATAATAATATGTATAGATAACAAAGCAGATCATGAACAAATTACAGTCCTTCATCAATGGTCGCCTGAGGAAGATCACGAAATCCACCGACCGAAACAAACAACAGATTTACCCTGAGATTAAAAAAAAAAAAGATGATGATGGATTGGACACATAGATTTACTCAGGAAGTCAGTCCACAGCGTGATAATTTAAAACAAAGCATAATTTATCAACATTAAAATAGAACCCCCAGGGTTGGAGAAAGAGAGGGGGGCTGAGATCCACTTGGGAGCGAGATCAAGAGGCAGATTTCAGGTACATGTATATGTGTTACAACGCGGTGGAATGAGGTGCTCGTCAATTTTAGGGCATATGTGTCATCTTAAAGCCGGTCGATTTGCCTTGGTTTTGATGAAAAAAAATATCCATTTATCTTGGATACAAGTCAAGATATTGACGATTGAAGGAGGTGTGGGTCGCCTGGTTTCAGAGGTAAAATTAGTGAGAAAATGGCCGCCAAAGTTGAGTTATTTCCTTAGCTTGAGACTCCGTGAAAACTGAACTTTTCAGTATAATCCACACAGAAATGTGTTCTTTAAAGGGCATTAAAGGTGTTGAGCCCCCCCTCCCAAAAAATAAAATAAAAATAAAATAAAAGTAAAAAAAATAAAAAAATCGATACAAATTCCCAAACGTGCGGAAAAAATGCCCGTTTCTTGACTTTCATTATTTTGACGAGTGCCTGATTTCACCAACTCACATATGGACAGAGCTAGCTGGAGGTGGGGAGGATCGCCCAGAACAGAGACAGATGGGGAACCTTTCCTGGCGCCCTATAGACCTACACCTAGAAGGTCAGATAAGAACGTATAGGCCTACACAATATCATGGCAGGAGAGGCGAATGATGATGATGATGAGGGTTAGTTTAGTTTTAGTAAGTGTTTAACGGCACTTACAACACAATACGGTCATATAAGTGCCGAAGATTAGAGGTGTTACAAGAGAGTAACAAACATAAAAAGGAAGGAGGGGAGATAAAGACGATGGATGTTTGATAGGAAAGAAGAAGCAAACCACACCAGAGCACCCGCCAACCACCCTCAAGAGGTTTAGGGACCAAACGTTTTCAGAAAGTAGCAACAAATTATTAGCAGTTCAAATATTGAAGAAAAAGTCTCTACATCCAGGGGAGAAATGCCTGTAGATATGATCCTTTGACTATAACTTCGAAAACAATGTTATATGAAAATACAAAACTTACAGCAAAGAAATGGAGATTATCCTTTTTTTAAAAGACAAAGTTCAACGCAAACTGAATCAAAGTTGTCCTGAAATGACCGTTTTACTTTTCTAGCCCATGTTTATTCCCCATTTTGATACCCTCTGTTACAAAACAGTACAGAAACCTGTTAAGCTGATGTTCAACTTGAAAGGTAGAACCAATTAAACAAAAAAACTTCTAAAATGACTATTTTATTTTAATGGTGTTAAAGGCGTATGTTAACTCGATGAAGGCGCTGTTTCTAATAATTCACACGACAGTTTTTTTAAAACACACATGGACCACTGAGAAAAAACAAAAACCACCCCCCCTCCACAGAACCACTCACACAAACAGACGCACGTCGCACACACACAAACACACTTACACACACTTACACACATGCACTTACTCACACTAGCGCGTGAGCGCACACACACCAAGGGTGAGAGTGAGTGAGTGAGAGAGAGAACAGACAGAGACTGAGACAGAGACAGTTCTAAGATATAATGTATATATATA
>NW_004797913.1:221603-222686 GCF_000002075.1 Aplysia californica | reverse complement strand
ACATGGGGGGGGGAGGGCAGCCACCCCTCCCCCGTTTTAATCCATAATTTGATATTTTGCATTTAGATTTGAATTTTTTGGGAAAATAATTGATTTCCGACAGTTAATGTGGCTAAATGTGTGATCTGCAGCAAATAATACGCAGTTTGACCACCCCCACCCCCCAAAGCAGTGCTTAATCTGTGTGCGGGAGTGTCTCTGAATAGTTCCTGTCCTGGGTGCTCGCCGGAGATGTCTCCGAATATCTTCTGCCGTGTCCCCCAGTTCTCCCCTGTGCCACCTGTATCCCGGGCGTGCTGTGAACGGCAAAGTACGGACCCACACCACCACGATGATGACGTCTTTGTCAGCCGGTTGATCGAAGATATGTGAGACAGCGTGGTGAAATCAGACGCTCGTCAAAATAATCAAAGTGAAGAAACTGGTTATTTTTCACGCAGGTTTGTGAGTTTTTATCGAATTTTCTTCTTCTTTTTTTTTTTTTAGCAAAACACCTTCCATGCTCATTAAAGAACACGTCTCTGTGTGGATTTTAAGGAAAAACGTTGATTAAATGCACACACAAAAAAGTAAATTTTCAGTTCCCCGGACTCTCAAGCTAAGGAAAGAGCTCATCTTTGGCGGCCATTTTCTCACTAACTTTACCTCTGAAACCACTTGTCCCCCCATCTCCTTCATTCGCAAATATCTGGACTTCTATTCAAGATAATGGACATTTGTTTTCATCCAAAGCAAGATAAAGGAACAAACTTTAATACCATAAGATGATACCAATAACACTGGATGCCTAAAAATTGACGAGCGCCTGATTCCACTGCGCCGTGACACATGACTCACATCCCACTACACTGTAGTATAATCTATGTCATTACTGGGTTTCCCCACCCTGAATGTTTTATGATTTATACATAGAGAACTTGATATCCCCCCCCCTCTATTTACAATACAGAGGGCGCGGTGCTTCAAGCCAGGATACAAGTACGTAATTAGGGCTACTCGGAACTAAACGTACTTGTTTTACCTTACACTCGTATGCAATTCATTATATTAAATATATATAATTTGTGTGTATATATTATATAC
>NW_004797913.1:218771-220596 GCF_000002075.1 Aplysia californica | reverse complement strand
TTACAATTCTACTATGCTTGAACGAGAAATGTCCCCCCTTTGGGAATGGCCTAAAGACACTACAGTCAGTGGCACTGCCCAGGGGGTGATTTTTATTGAAACGCCCATTCTGTTCATTCCAACGCTTGAAGACACGATGTTCCGGAATGCTAAAAGAAGCACAATAATAACTTCCTTATTCATACGTAGTTTTCAATTTTGTTTCCCTTATCTGTAAAAATTTTCCAGAATGCTAAAAGATAACAATAATGTATACTATGGTATAAGCAAACTTGTGTTTCTAGTCTTTATGATGGTTCGAAGCATTCCGCAACTTTTGCTTTTGATCGCTGCTGTCGGACTATTTATGTGTCCGCTTCACCCTTAATGAGTTAAGAGCATAGACTTATATAATATTATATCCTAGATAGTGCACTGTGACCTAGGCTACTTTCCTGTCATTATGGAGAGCAGCATTTGACCCAATTTGAGCTAAATGAAGGTCAAAGGAAGGGAGGGGGTGGGGGTATGTTGGAAGGGGTGCAGCGCCCACTTAACTACTCGTACAATAAAGACTGGTGTTTTTTCCCCTTTATCTGGGAGTAACGGTGCGGCCAACGTTCCGAAAGCTCCGCAGTCAAGTTTTTATAGACAGCCCAGAAGGGGGCTCTCGTGGCCTAGAGGTTAAGGTGTTGGCATCTCATTCAAAGGTCCCGGGTTCGAATCCGGGTAAAGACCGAAAATTTTCTTCTCTAAAATTGTCTCCTTTCACGTCCTTTCCTGCTCTCTAACATTGTTCTGTCGCCTGCTAAAGTCTCTTATTTCTGCCGCCACCCCCTCACCTCCCGTGCCCCCTCCTCTGGCCTCCTGACTCTTTTTGCAGCCTTTCCACTGCTACTCCTTGGCCTCTTCTTACTGCTGTCTTTCTGCCACACCCCTGATCTTCTGGTAGGAAAGATCTACACCTAGCCTTCTCAGACAAGGGTGAAAAATCTCGGAGGGCACGTATGCAAGTTGCGCACGCACGGTTAAGATCCCTTGGTGGTCTAAAATCGATAAGAGTAGGTTTCGGCCGCCACCCGGACAAAATTCAGAATTTCCCACTACACAATTGAAAAAGTTTAATGTGTACCGCGCGCTCATTTGTATGACCTAATGCAGTTGCGAGCGCCATAAAACACTTACCAAAAAAATAAAATAAAAAACAAATAAATAAAATGACAGCCCAGCGCGTCGGCCATGACAGTGCGCGGTCTAGGTGTATTATCAAATCTGTGTGGTTATTGTGTGAAATACGATAGCCGTTCATTTAATTAAACCCGGTCTGACGACATTGCTTGTCTACTTGTATTACTGCTATATTGACATTTCTGGGCTCACGTTTCAGCCACAGAGTAATTAATTACGGCTAAATAAATGCACTGGAGAAACATTTGCGTAAATAAAAAGCAAACTGACGGAACGAAACAAAACAAAACCCCAAAACTGTAGCCGACATCGAGCTTTTATGGGCGTCAAATTCCACTAATTACTTCAGTTTACAGACAGGGTTCACGTTTATTGACTGTAAACATACGTTATTTTATCTGGTGTTCGGTACTAGAGACTGAATAATACGTTTATACACACACAGTTTAATCAATGTGTGTGTGTGTTTGTGTGTGTGTTCGTTTGTGTGTGTGTTTGTTTGTGTGTGTGTTTGTGTGTGCGTGTGTTTGTTTGTATGTGAGTGTTTGTGTGTGTATGTGTGTGTGTGTGTGTGTGTGTGTGTGTGTGTGTTTGCGTGTATATGTGTTTGTGTGTGTATGTATTTGTTTGTGTGTGTATGTGTGCGTGCGTGCGTGTA
>NW_004797913.1:216414-218577 GCF_000002075.1 Aplysia californica | reverse complement strand
GTGTGCGTGTGTGTGTGTGTGTGTGTGTTTGTGTGTTTGTGTGTGTGTGTATATCATAAACCATCTTTCGTGTTTGTTGTCACGGTGACTTATGTGTGCCCTCAACAAAGAGAGTCGGGACCTGGATGTGCGACACAGGTCAGGGAAGTTCAGAATGAAGGGCTTAAGTTGAATAATAAATGATAAAAATAAATTACACTTTTATGTGTCCCAGAAGGGCACTTTGGTTTACAATGGTAAACAAACATATACATACATACATACATACATAATTATAAATACGTACATGCATAAATACAAGCATAAATACTTAATATTACACAAATACAGAACAGTTTACAATCATGCCACTGTCGGTCGCCACTGTGCAGCGCCCTGTATTTTGAGCTAGGGTTGTCGTGTCTTGCACAAGGACATACCCCAGTGACCACCCATCTGATCCCCGTGTCACCGACACTTGCTTGACATTACTTGAGTCTAAACTCGCTACTTACTTAGCCACTGGAGCACCCGTGTTTACTCTTACTCTGTCCTGTTCCACAACAATTCCTTCTCTCCCGAAGCAATTTTGACCTTTTGAACATCGTGCCAGTCTCATTTCGCTGTACATTATGGTGGTCTGACCGTATCATTTTATTAAGTCTCTTTTTACTACCTCGTGTTTAATTATTTTGGGTGGGGCTGAGATTGCTTTTTTAACCACCAAATAGCAAGTAATAAGAACAAAACAGTACTCATTTCTCTATAGGCACGGTGAGCTAAGGCATCTTGAGAACATTTCAAACGAGAAAAGCCACCTTTGTCTTCCATCTCTTTGTTCTAAGTTAGATTCTTCAGGATGAAAAGGTTGCATTAAAAGTGGAATCGACATGATTTATTACTTTGAATCTCAGCGGCACAAACACAAACATGCACACACAGCACTTCAAACATATTCCGTCTATGAGCTGGATTAGGCCGTGTAGTCGAGGAAAGTAGAACGCAACTAACAAAGGTCCAGTGAGAGTGTGGGTATCTGCGTTACTGGGGGAAAGTGTGTCGTACACTTTTGCCCTATTGTCAGGGCTAGGAGACCGTGAGCCCTCAGTACAGTGTTATTTTTTCCAGTCTTCTACCTTTTTATAAGAAGAGTTTCATTACGGAAGGGGCGTGGGAATGGGCTCATCCTGTGCTGAGACCTAAAGACATTTGATTGGCGGTGAGGTTACTATAGTTGTAAGCGGGGACAACAGTGATTGGATAAACGAGCAAGTCGCCAAGCTGATCAATCTGTGTTCATTGCCTGCCGTCATAACGGTTGCAACTGCTTATTTCGTTTGTTAAGAAACTTACATTTACTTTGGGAAAGAGTTAGGAGGGGGCTCAAGCCCGTGAGCCCTTCACTACCCACCGCCACTGGCTGATCGGGATATACAACATACCAGCAGAAAGACCAAGATACTGAATAAAGATTCTCCCCCTCTCGTGATTTGAACTCGAGTCTCCTGCTTGCGACAGCGAAGTGCCTAACTGCAACACCACAGACACAGGGAATTTGTATGAAAAAATATTTGAACTTCCTTCAGCGCAACAAGTGCTGTTCCTCCCTTGTTTAACCATGTCAGTACGCCCTGGGGTCATTTTGCACCCCCGTGGTTGTATTCTTTACATTTTAGAATACTTCTAGTACGAAGATCTCTTTGAAACTTTCAGTATATCTAAAAAAATCATTTTGACAGACTGATATGAAGGCGTACGGACCGGGTTAACGAGTAAATTCTCTCTTTGGAAAGTGGTGGCACAGAGTTCCCCACGTCGTATGGATACGATAGTAAAACACGGGGTACGGTTAGGGTTAACTTGCACGCGAAAGCACTGAATTTACATTTTTAAATTAAAGCATCTCACGTTAATTTTTCTGGGATTTTTTTGGAGTGCTTTTCAAATCTTTTGGAGTTGAGTAAATGTTAGCTTTCCCATTCCAATTCGTTCCTTGATTGCATCTTGTTTTTCCTATTCCTGCTTTGATGTTTTCATCAGACGGAGAGATACTCTGGGAAAAAAACGGCCTGCTTCCGGAATCAAACCAGGTCTTTGCGTGCAACAACTAAAACGTCCACAGGTACACCACATACGCCAGGGACCTAGGTTATTAATTAATTATTTAATTATTTAATTATTTAA
>NW_004797913.1:211321-214097 GCF_000002075.1 Aplysia californica | reverse complement strand
TACTTTACTTTACTTTACTTTACTTTACTTTACTTTACTTTACTTTACTTTACTTTATCCGTCCTCTTGTACCTCTAGGGCGTCGAGGGGAGAAAGAGCTTCCTGTCTCCAGCAAGTTTGATGGCCTGGCTGGGTGGGATATTGAATGTTCTCAGGGTATCCTTCACACCCTCGATCCAGGTCTTTCTGGTTGTTCCTCTTGCCTTGTATCCTTTTTGGACTAGTTTACGTAGTAATACCAGAGAGGGCGGCGGGAATATATTTACGAACTTTCAAGGGTGCTTCAAGGGGGTACATTGACAAAAGAAAAAAAAAGAAGCATTTTCCAGATGACAAATTATTTAAAAGCCGAAATATCTATCTTGTTGTATGTCCAGTTTCCCCTTCCCCCGTGATAAGCAGGGGGCAATCTACAGAATCGCATTTCCCCCCCTTTTTTCGTAATTCAAAAGTAAGCTTTTGGCGAAAGAAACGGTCAACGTGAAAAATTGATTCCCATATTAAAGCAAGGAATCGGTGTGGACAAACATTAAGACAACAGTTTTAAAAGGGATTTACGTTTTACTGGTCGAAAGGGAACTTTACAGTTACTTTTGTTTAAAACAAATTCCCCCGAATGGACTACCAAAGATTCTCCTGCGGGCAGAATGTACAAATTATTGGTTGGCAGGCCGAATTCCGCGTGTGGGTTTTGAGTGTGACACCAATTTTTTTTTTTTTTTTTGGTAAGTGTTTTACGGCGCTCGCAACTGCATAAGGCCATATGGGCGCGCGGACGCACCAAACTTTTCATTTGGTAGTAAACTTTGAATTTTGCCCGGGTGGCGGCCGAAGCCTACTCTTATCGCGTTTAGACCGCCAAGGGATCTTAAACGTGCGCGACTTGCACACGGGACCTCCGATATTTTTCGCCCTTGTCCGAGAAGGCTAGGTGAAAATCTGTCCTACCAGAAGATCAGGGGTGTGGCTGAAAGACAGCAGTAAGAAGGAGCCAAGGAGTAGCAGTAGAAAGGCTGCAGAACGAGTCAGGAGCCCAGAGGAAGGGGCAAAGGAGGTGAGGGGGGTATGGGTAGAAAATGGAGACGAAAGCAGGCGACAGAATGTTGCAAGAGAGAAGGAAAGAAGGTGAAAGGAGGCAATTTTAGAGAAGAAAATGTTTCCGTCGTTACCCGGATTCGAACCCGGGACCTTTGAATGAGAGGCGAACTCCTTTACATCTAGGTCACGAGAGCCCCTTTTGACACCTATGTATACAATGTCATGTATGTATATCCACTGAAAAGAACCCAATTATAATTTTATCGTACCATAAGCGACCAAACGTATTTTAATTGAATGGGCTGATATACAACACACACATACACACATACACACACACACATCCATCCTCCCACCCCCAAACACACTCAAACACACTCAAACACACTCAAACACGCGCACACACACACACACACACACACTCTCTCTCTCTCTCTCTCTCTCTCTCTCACACACACACACACATACACACATTTTATAATAATAATATGGTTATAAATATAGCTTTATGCGACCGCGCCGAACACCGAAGTAAGATTCTAAGGTCGAACATGAACATGAACAGCCTAAGGGTAGCAGCTTTTCAAGTCTCTGTGTATACAACTCGTTTTCATCACAGAGTTGCGAATCTGATATCGTTGACCCAATGATCCACACAGCCAGTCTTCAAAGACATTTCTTTTGAGCTCGAATTTTCAACCAGTCCTTTTTTTTTGCTGTTGTTTCCTGGCTTGTCAGTTCAGAAACACAGCAGGGGACGAGGTTTCCTGAAGGCTATATTAAGTTTGGAGGTGAGGTTGGGGGGGGGGGGGGGGGGGGGGGGGAAGGGTAGTTCTTAACCCTATCCGTACGTCGTGTTTTATTATCGTATCCATACGACGTGGGGAACTCTGTGCCACCACTTCCAAAGAGGAAATTTACTCTTTATAATCCGATCCGTACGCTTTGCATAGCACTGCAGTCTGTCAAAATGTTTTTTTGAGAAATACTGAAAGTTTCAAAGAGATCTTCGTACCTGAAGTATTCTAAAATGTGAAGAATACAACCACGGGGGTACAAAATGACACCAGGGCGTACGGATAGGGTTAAGTTGGGAGGTGGGGGTGGGGACGGGGAAGGGTAGCTCTTACGGCAGTCTAATTTGGAATGGAGAGGGTGAAGCCAAAAAAGAAAGAAAAAAAAGAAAGAAAGAAAGAAAGAAAGGAGAAAAGGGGGGGGGGGGGGGGGGTGGAGAATCAGGTCGCTATGAAAGGTCATGTTTTCCTGAAGCCAACAGATTTGTACTTGGTTTAAGGTTTACGACCCAGCTGCCAAAGCTCTATTGTATAATATTTATCGCCATTGAATAGTGCAGGGATAGTGTTTAATCCCCGCCAAACACATTAAACCACAAGAAATCAAGCACAGTCTGCCTGACAGACTTAACGCCAAGATTCTCCGATTTCTGCCTGGTCAGCAGGATTTACAGTTTAGTTTTAGTCGAGTTTTTACGTCGCTCGCAATTGCAAAAGGTCATATGAGCGCCACATTTACAGTTTGTACGAACGTCTTTCCGCAAGCAACTAAAAGGTTGTGTTATTATTTTTTAATTATTTTGTGTGTGGCTTAGTGTGTTTTTTTTTCCTGCTTTGTTTTGTGTTTGCTTGTTCTTTTTTGTTTTGTATTATTGTGTGTGCTTGCCTCTAATTAAGTTTTCCTTGTAGCCCAGCTGTTTCTATATATAGACCGCCATTACTCC
>NW_004797913.1:209276-210767 GCF_000002075.1 Aplysia californica | reverse complement strand
TCCGTGGTTTTATGCACCCCGCATAAGTTATCAAAATTTGATCATTTTTTTGGGCCTAATTTCTGATTATTTTCTTTCATCATTCTTTGTTGAAATGAGCAAAATCGCGTAATTTCACATTTTTCCTTTAAGCTTGCATAATTTCAGAATATGTGAGGCAGCGTGGTGGAATCAGGCTCTCGTCAATTTTTGGGCATGTAGAGTTATTGGTATCATCTTAAAGCTAGTTCACTTGTCTTTATTTGGATGAAAAAAATACCCATTTATCTTGAATACAAGTCGAGATATTTCTTAAAGAAGAAGGTGGGGTTACTTGTTTTCAGAGGTAAAATTAGTGAGAAAATGGCTGTTAAAGATTGGTTATTTCCGTAGCTTAAGAATCCGCGGTAACTGAAAATCTACATTTTTGTGTGCCTTTAATCAACGTTTTTCCGAAAAATCCACACAAAAAAATGAGTTCTTTTATGGGCATGAAAGGCACAGAAATGGGTTCTTCTATGGGCATGAAAGGCGTTAAGCCAAAAAACAAAGATTTGATACAAATTCACAAACCTGAGGAAAAATGCAAGTTTCTTCACTTTGATTATTTTGACGAGAGCCTGATTCCACCACGCTGCCTCACATGTTTTGGTATAAAACCGCGGGGACAGATAACCCACCTTGACCACACGCGGTCTTGGTGAGGTCCTGAAACCTCGAATCGACTGCTCATTTGAGCTGTGCTTTTGTTTTGTTTTAGTAAGAGTTTTACGGCATTTGCAACACAATAATGCCATATAAGTACCGAAAATCAGAGGTGTTACAAGAGAGTAACAAACACAAAGAAGAAGGAGGGGAGATAAAGACGATATAAGATGTTTGACAGGAAAGAAGGAGCAAACCACACCAGAGCACCCGCCAACCACCCACTTGAGCTGTACAATTTTGAAGAAATAAAAGGTCGTCGACACTTTGAAGCGTGAGGTTAATAATAATATATCTATGAAAAGTTTCTTTCTTTTCATTCTTCTATGCATTGTACGATATTGTATTATTATATTATAGGTACACACGTTTTTCATATGCGAGGCAGCGTGGTGGAATCAGGCTCTCGTCAAAATCAGCAGAGTGAAGAAACTTGCATTTTCCCACAGGTTTGGTAATTTTTATCAAATTTATGTTTTAGGCTCAACACCTTTCATGCCCATTAAAGAACTCATTTCTCTGTGGATCTTTCTGAAAAACGTTGATTAAAGACACAAAAAAATGTAAATTTTCTGTTACCATGGACTCTTAAGCTAAGGAAATAACTAATCTTTGGCGGCCATTTTCTCACTAATTTTACCTCTTAAAACAGGTGACCCCCACCTCCTTCTTTCGCAAATATCTCGACTTGTATTCAAGATAAATGGACATTTTCTTCATCCAAATAAAGACAAGTGAACAAGCTTTAAGATCATACCAATAACTCTACAAGCCCCAAAATTGACATGAGCCTGATTCCACTGCGTT
>NW_004797913.1:203707-205307 GCF_000002075.1 Aplysia californica | reverse complement strand
TGTGTGTGTGTGTGTGGAAAGAGAAAGGGAGAGGATGGGAGGGGAGGGGAGGGGCGTGCTAACAAGCTGATCGACCGATTATGACCTCGGTCACTAGTTCAGGTGAAACAAGGAAAACTTCAGAGCCAGCGACCTGGCATGACCTTTGAGCCATGACCCGGTACAATCACTCAAACTTAGGAGTTTGAAAAATAAATACTGAAGCAAGAATGTATAGGTACAGTCACTCAAACTTAGGAGTTTAAAAAATAAATACAGAAGCTAGAATGCATAGTCACAGTCACTCAAACTTATGAGTTTGTAAAACAAATACAGAAGAAAGAATGCATAGGTTCTGTCACTCAAACTTATGAGTTTGTAAAATAAATACAGAAGCAAGAATGCATACCTCTCGACCTTTGTTGAAGATTTAGTGGTATGGGTTTTTTCTCCATCGTTTAGACTCTTTAAAACTCAAATTCAGTAATACCGTAAGATGACAAAACGCCTTTTTTTTTCATTTTGGCACCAAATTATTTATTTGATGAATCGAAAGCTCTGATCTGTTACTCTACTTGTGTGAAAAATCAAAGTGAAAGTGTGGCTGATTTTTTAAGGAATAAGAATTCAAATTTCTAAAGAGCACTATTTATTTAAAAGTGGTTGCGCTGACAAATTTAAAAAAAACCCATTTTTCTCGAATTTTTTAAAAGACGTTGTGTCAGCTCACGGTAGAGTAGGCCTACAACTAAACAATTAGATGAAAAAACCCCCAAAAACAAAACAAACAACGCCGCCAGTTGTGGCACTACAAATCAGAAAAATAGTTCAGGAAAAAAGTCCGAGGAGAGAAAACCTTTATACGTGAGGCAGCGTGGTGGAATCAGGCTCTCGTCAATTTTTGGGCATGTAGAATTATTAGTACCATCTTACAGCTTGTTCGCTAGTCTTTATTTAATTGAAAAAATATCAATTTATCTTGAATACAAGTCGAGATATTTGTGAATGAAGGAAGTGGGGTTACTTGTTTTCAGAGGTAAAATTAGTGAGAAAATGGCCGCCAAAGATTAGTTAATTTCCTTAGCTTAAGAGTCGGTGGTAACAGAAAATTTACATTTTTTGTGCGTTTAATCAACGTTCTTCAGAAAAATCCACACAGAAATTAGTTCTTTAATGGGCCCAAAAACATAAATTTGATAAAAATTCCCAAACCTGTGGAAAAATGCAAGTTTCTTCACTTTGATCATTTTGACGAGAGCCGGATTCCACCACGCTGCCTCACATAATATTGTTTTTCAAAAATTCGAGCTTCAACCCTCGTCCTACCAATCAAGTCTGTAACCAACCTTGTCTTGTGCACGGATTGAATGGTTGGTTGGGGAATGAGTATCAATTAATCTAGAGACACAGGCAGAAATATTTTCAAAATTGACCAAAAGAAAGTTTAATGGAAGCCGTTTCGAAGCAGTTGATGCTCGAGATTTGTACCTTGCAAGACACGGCTTTAAAGTCTGTGTGGTTGATGTTAGGATTGGATTCGTCGTTGTTACACTTAAAAGACTCGAGTTCGACACACACACACACACACACACACACACACACACACACACACACACACACA
>NW_004797913.1:199704-203291 GCF_000002075.1 Aplysia californica | reverse complement strand
TGGGGGGGGGGTCTGTTCCACTCTCGTGAAGAGTTAACTCCGGGTAGCCGCAGTATCTATCTGGAGACGTCTCCGACGGAGACAGACCAATCAAATTGCTTTGTGCCTCTAGACCAAGTAAAAAAAATCTGGCGGTTACAGGGGTATACTCCCCTGTTTGAACCCATACTTTGATACGTTGCATGTAGGTTTGAAATTTTCTGGAAAATAATTGATTTGCGACAGTTTTAGTGGCTGTGTGTGTGATCTGTAGCAAGCAATACGCAGTTTGAACCCCAAAAGCAGTGCATCTATGTGGGGGAGTGCGTCTCTGAATTGTTCCTGGGTGCTCGCCCGAGATGTCTCCGAATATCTTCTGCCCTGAGTAGCCCTGGCATCCAAACAAAGTGATCTCTCGTTAGATTCGGTGGCGAGTGGGGATCGAGCCTCAGAGTACAACCAATCACTCAAACATATGTGAGGCAGCGTGGTGGAATCAGGCTCTCGTCAAAATTATCAAAGTGAAGAAACTTGCATTTTTCCACAGGTTTGTGAATTTTAATCAAATTTTGTTTTTTTTGGCTCAACGCCTTTCCTGCCCATTACAGAACTCATTTCTGTGTGGATTTTTCTGAAAAACGTTGATTAAAGGCACAAAACATGTAAATTTTCAGTTACCACGGACTCTTAAGCTAAGGAAATAACTAATCTTCGGGGCCATTTTTTCACTAATTCTACCTCTGAAAATAGGTGACCTCCACCTCCTTCTTTCGCAAATATCTCGACTAGCATTCAAGATAAATGGATATTTTTTAATTCTAATAAAAATAAATGAACAAGCTTTAAGGTGAATCAATAAATCTACATGCCCAAAAATTGACGAGAGCCTGATTCCACCACGCTGCCTCACATATGTCCACTCAGAGAATACATCAACCATTGCCTAGTTCCCAACGTCCTCAAAAAGTTTCGCTTGCAGAAGCAGGTGCAGCCGCCGAGCACAGCAAACCAATAAGTTTATTTTTTTTTTTTTGGGTAGGTGTTTTACGGCGCACACAACTACATAAGGTCATATGAGCGCGCGGGACACATTAAACTTTTTCAGTTGGTGGAAAATGAACTTTGTCCTCGTGGCGACCGAAGCCTACTCTTATCGATTTTAGACCACCAAGGGATCTTTAACTGGATATTAAAGCTCACGTCTCGACTGTTATCATTATAATCGAACATATGTTCGTAAATGCTGGAAATATTTAGGAACAAGGGTCGGAGGTCGGAACAGACGTCAATCTGGACTCAATTCAGAGTCTGAATATAATTTTTGTCTATTTGGACTCACTTAATTAACGTGCGCAACTTGCACAAAGGCCCTCCGAGATTTTTTTTCGCCCTTGTCCGAGAAGGCTAGGTGTAGATCTTTCCTACCAGAAGATCAGGGGTGTGGCTGAAAGAAAGCAGTAAAAATGAGCTGTGGAGTAGCAGTAGAAAGGCTGCAGAAAGAGTCAGGAGGCCAACCAACAACAGCAAAAAGGACATTCATGGCTGTTCTGCCCTCCCTCTCCCTCCACGAGCTTCCGGGGCGGCTGTTCGTGTCCATCGCGAGTACTGACAAAAAGGACCTTCATGGCTGTTCTGCCCTCCCTCTCCCTCCACAAGCTTCCGAGGCGGCTGTTCGTATCCATCGCGAGTACTGACGCGCAGAGGAGAAAAGATCAAGGACCTTAAAGCTGTATAACCTCCTTGGAATAGATCTAATACGGGGTGCCCACTACGGCTGGATCGGGCCGATCGCCCGACTCGACCGCCTGAAACTGAAAACAAACAGGTCTGTTTTTGAGGCGACCGAGTCGGGTGATTGGCCCGATCGGCCGATCCCATCCGTGGTGGGCACCCCGAATAAGGGCATCCCGTATAACAGATCTAAATCTTTTATAGAGAGGAGAGACACTACGACAAGAAATGGGATACATCACTACTAAAGGGCGTCGTCCGCAGCATGAGCTGAAAGGCAGCTCAATGGGAGACATTGTGGCAAACTGAGGGTGTTTTCGAAGTGCGTCGGTGGCCCTCAGACTCGCAACCGTAAGGTCGTGGGTTCGAATCCCGTCCGGGACCGATGTTGTGTCATTTAGAAAGGCACTTAACACAAATTTTCTTCACTTCAACCCGGTGGGAATGGGTTCCCGGCTATAGATAGTGGAAGATCTTGTCAGTGTGTTAGTGTTTGAGCGCTTAATCAGCTGCTTGCATTGTATGCTTCCCGGAAAGCTGAGAATGTTTCTGAGTGTTCTATGGTTTACTGGGGTAATAATAAAGTGTAGATAGCATAGAGCAGGCTGTTAAGGGGGGTTATGCGCTATACAAATGCATGTATTTATATTATTAGTTATAATTAGTATTACTCTTTGGTTGAAACGCACACCATCGTACTCACCTCCGATTCATCGCCACCGTTCGGGCGCCATACTTGGTCCTGGACGTGCGGCCATATGTGCCGAACCCACTGCGCTGCTTCAAATGTCAGAGGAAAAAAAGGAGAAAAAAAAGACAACGCGTCTTCAGTCTTCAGCCTTCCCGTCTCTGTGGACCCCCCTGAGAACAAGTCCCCACACGACAAATCGTGCGCCTTCTGTCTCCCTTCCTCTCTCTGTGGACCCCCCTGAGAACAACAAAACCGCATCTTGGAGTAACTATAATAGTTACTCCAAGGTCCCCACACTCCACACGACAATTCGCGTGCCTTCTGTCTCCCTCCCCTACTCTGTGGACCCCCTTGACAAGAACAAGTCCCCACACCCCACACGACAAGTCACGTGCCTTTTTTTTTTTTAAATAGTAGAGGGTTTTACGGCGCTCGCGACTGCATAAGGTCATATGAGCGCCAAGGGGTGGGTGTCAACAGAGAAGTCTTTACAGTGAATCAGACTTAGACTGCTCAGCTCTCTAGTTTCAACAGAACAAGGTCTGCTTCGACTATCAAGGCACCCCGGAAATAGCAAGTCACAAGAGGGTGACAAACATACAAAAGAAGTAGAGGAAAATGACAAATGTAAGGATTTAGAAAGAAAAAGCAGCAGTTCCCTGTTGTAGATCAGGCACAGTTATGAGCGTGACACGAATCAGCCCATTTACAATTCTACTGTGCTTGAACGAGACAGTGGCACTGCCCCGGGTGGGGGGGGGGGGCGCCTTCTGCCGCCCTCCACCACTCTGTGGACCCCCTTGGGAACACCCACTCCCCACACGACAACTCGCGCTCCTTCTGTCTCCCTTCCCGTCTCTGTGGACCCCCTTGAGAACAACAAGTCCCCACACCCCACACGACAACTCGCACGCCTTCTGTCTCCCTTCCCGTCTCTGTGGACCCCCTTGAGAACACAACAACTCCCCACACGACAAGTCGCGTGCCGTAATTAAACGACCTCGGGACGGACGGTCGGGGTAAACAAGAAACACATCTTGACTCTTCCAACAGAACTGCTGATTTAGCGTTTTTATATCTGCTGTTTCTCTGAACCTCCTTATCTTTGGTTGGAGGACAACAAACCTGACAGGAAATTGCGTTGTTCTTGGCTTATCATATCTTGAAAACTCTTATAGGACCCCCC
>NW_004797913.1:196530-197841 GCF_000002075.1 Aplysia californica | reverse complement strand
ACACACACACACACACACACACACACACACACACACTTGCACATACATGTATGCACAGAAGCGCACAAAAACAGGGGGCTGCCCAGTTTGTCACAATTTCAATTAAATGTTTGAGTATTGATGACAGTCATAATTACAGCACTTTAACACTGTAGTTGTAACTTAAGTTTTTTATTCTCCACCTTCAAATTGGCGGTGTAGAGATAGTCCCTCTAAAAATTAAATGTCAATTCAGCGTGTGTCGTTCAATATTTCTTCCTCTTTTTGTATGCAATTAAAACAAATTTAAATTACTCTATAAAATTTCAACAATGAATGTTCTTTGGTTAAAAACATTTGAAAATACAATTCTGTTCATACAATCAAACGATCATTCATTTACTCTTTTTGAGAGTGTCAGTGATAACTTCCATCATGCAGGGCACAGTCGAGGCCTGTGACAAACTGGGCCTGTGACAAACTGGCATGCTTCCAAAAAACATACACACAGTCATGCACTGTGCTTGGTCACAAGTGCTAGTTGTGAGTTAAGCATTTTTAGGGAATATTCACGTACATGTACACACAAACATGCATATTTGCAAACACACACACGAGTGTGCACGCCGCACCACCCACCCCCACACACACACACATACACACACACACACACACACACACACACACACACACACACACACACACACACGCTCACACACATACATACACACATACACACACACACACACACACTCATACACACACATACATACATACATACTGAAACACTCGCATGCCAACACACACTATTACATGCACACATACAAACACTCATGCACAGTACTCGGGCACATAATGCGTTTGTTGGGAAGCATGCTAGTTCGTCTCAGTCCTCGACTATTTTTCAATTGTTTTTAACGAAAGAACATTAATTAATTATTGAGATTTTGCAGAGTAATTTGCTATGATTTGCATAAAAAAAGAAGAAACATTGAACAACACATGCTGAATTGACATTTTAAAGGGACTATCTGTACACCACAAATGTGAAGGTGGAGAATAAAAAAAAAAATTAAGATACGATTACAGTGTTAAAGTGCTGTAGTTATGACAGTCAGCAATACTCAAATACACATGTACTTAAATGAAATTGTGACAAACTGGGCAGCTCCCGTTTGTTGTAAGCTAAGCATAAAGAGCATTATTACACATACATATACCCACAGTGGGAATCATTTTGAGTAAGTATGCACAGAAGTCACTTAATTAGAGGATGGGAACCACACGGGGAAAGGATCATCATGGCTTCATTCACTACAAGGAGCAAGAGCA
>NW_004797913.1:194059-195317 GCF_000002075.1 Aplysia californica | reverse complement strand
GGATGCCATTAAGAAGCTGAACAAAGGTAAAGCGGCCAGTCCGGACCAGATTCCACCTGAAGCCCTAAAAGCAGATGCCAATGTGACGGCAGACATCCTCCTCCCACTGTTTACCAGGATCTGGAATGAGAGTTCCCAAAGGATTGGAAAGAAGGACACCCCGTGAAGCTTCCAAAAAGGGGGATCTCAGCAACTGCATCAACTACAGAGGGATCACTCTTCTCTCAATACCAGGTAAGGTCTTCAACAGAATCACTCTGGAGAGAATCAAGACAGGAACGGATCCAAGACTACGGAATGAACAGGCTGTTTTCCGGAAAAACCGCTCAACCACCAACCAGATTGCCACGCTGAGGATTATTGTGGAACAGTCCCTGGAGTGGAACTCCCAGATGATTGTCAACTTCTTTGACTATGAGAAGGCCTTTGACAGTATAGACCGAGCGACACTATGGAAGATAATGAGACACCACGGAATCCCACAGAAGTTGGTGAACCTCATCAAGAGCATGTGCGAAGGGACAAGTTGCAGGGTTGTACATGATGGCCAGCTCACTGACAGCTTTGACATCAAGACAGGTGTGAGACATGGATGCTTACTATCACCGTTTCTCTTCATATTGACTATCGACTGGCTGATGAAGGAAGCCACCGGAGGACACCGAAATGGTATACAGTGGACACCATGGACACAGTTGGACGATCTGGATTTTGCAGACGATTTGGCGCTTCTGTCGCACACCCAGGAACAGATGCAAGCAAAGACTTCAGTATTAAACAGCCTATCGGAGTCTGTTGGATTAAGGGTCCACCCCGGAAAGTCAAAGGTCCTATTGACAGATGCACAACGAAAGGAGCAGGTTACAATAGAAGGAAAGGCCCTAGAAAACGTTGAATCCTTCTGCTATCTTGGGAGCATAATTGACAGAGAGGGAGGAACAGGTGCTGAAATAAAGTCACGCATTGGAAAAGCACAGGCTGTTTTCATATCTTTGGATAGGATTTGGAAGACCAGAGGTATCTCACTTCGAACAAAGCTGAGGATTTTCAATTCAAACGTGAAGTCGGTCCTGTTGTAGTTGTATGGATGTGCGGCATGGAACGCATCACAGACTTGTACAAAGAGGATCCAGGTTTTCTTGAACAGGTGTCTAAAAAAGTAACTGAAGATCAGATGGACAGACAGGGTCACCAATGTGGAAGTTTTAAGGAAAACAAGACAGATCCCAGTCAGAGATGAGGTAGGAAGAATGCGGTG
>NW_004797913.1:190807-191939 GCF_000002075.1 Aplysia californica | reverse complement strand
GCCACCCCTCCTCCCCACCGCTCTGTCACCCCTCCCCAGCACAGAACCACCCCTCCGCCCCACCACTACACCGCCACCCCTCCTCCCCAGCGCTACGCCACCCCTCTTCCCCCACCACTTCGCCACCCCTCAAACCCGCACGTCCTCCTCCTCTGTTCTTCCACACTCACAGGCCGAGCTGAGAACTGAACCGCTGATGGAAAGAAGGACGGAGAGAAAGAGTGAGATAGAGAACGAGAACGAGAGAGAGAGAACGGAAAAGTGCGAGAGAGAGAACGGAAGAGAGAGAGAGAGAGAGAGAGAGAGAGAGAGAGAGAGAGAGAGAGAGAGAGACGGCCTTGTGGATCGGATCGGTGGTGGTGGTAGCGAGCGCGCAGTGTGCGTACGCGCGGAGTCCGTGGGCTTCCCAAACGGTTGTTGTAGCGCCGCTTGAGTCTCTGTGACATGCCGGCCGGTCGGAACCCCTGGCCTCCTCTTATCTGACACAGGATCTACATCTACTACAACTATAACAACAACGCAAACAGGGATATAGCACGGGGCCGACAGTCAACATCGCTGGACGGGCTTGTTTGTTGTTTACTTCTGCATGTGTTTTGGATAATTAATTTCTCGTCTTCGTTGGAGGAAAGAAACAGCTGATAAAGAGCGCCTACGGTGAGGATAATTTTCTGTCCGTGGCTTGTTTGTTTGTTTTTAATTGTTTATAAAGGTAAGTGAACAGGTGTACAGTTCGTGCTTTCGGGTGGTTGAAAGGTGTGCTTTAAAAAAATTAAGGTTTGCGCATTAAATTTGGAGGGAAAGAAAAGACGTTGTTGGCACTCAAGATTTGCTTGTTCGACTTTGACCCACGAATGAAATGCGCACAGCTAGCTACATTTACCTGTCTCGGAAACGTGTTAAGTAAAGCGAACAGGTGGGGATTACTTCTTGGAGTTGGGGCTGCCCGTTTTTCCGTCGATTTCTGGCACTTCTTCTTCTTCTTCTTCTTCTTCTTCTTCTTCTTCTTCTTCTCCTTCTTCTTCTTCTTCTTCTTCTTCTTCGTCCTCCTCTTCTTCTTCTTCTTCTTCTTCTTCTTCTTCTTCTTCTTCTTCTTCTTCTTCTTCTTCTTCTTCTTCTTCTTCTTCTTCTT
>NW_004797913.1:186998-188553 GCF_000002075.1 Aplysia californica | reverse complement strand
TATATATATATATATATATATATATATATGTATATGTCAAAGCTGAAATCTTGGGGAGTTTGGGGGTCGGGGTGTATGGTGGATGGTCTCTGTCTAAAGAGAAGTCTGTGTGTTTTCTCTCTTTCTTTTGTCATAAAACAACAGAATGTCCCTTTGTAAGAAATTATTGTTTTGATTATGTGGCTTCGGTGGTCTAGTTGTTAGGCTGCCGGGCTCGTAATCGTGAGGTTGCGGGGTCGGGGGTTCTAGCCGCGGGCCCGACGTTGTGTCCTTGGGAAAGACACTTAACACAAATTTTCCTCACTTCACCCAGGTGGGAATGGGTACCCGGCCATAGACAGCGAAAGATCTTATCAGTATGTTAGTGCTTTACCGCCTATAAACGGCCGCTTGCACTGCATGCTTCCCAGGAAGTTGAGGTTGTTTCAGAATGCTCTCAGGTCTGCTGGGGTAATAGTATAGATTGTGAAGCGCATAGAGCCTGCTGTTGAGCGGGGATTTGCGCCATACAAATGCTATCTATTATTATTATTGTGTTTATATACGTTTATGACAAACTGGACTGAAAGGGATGCAACATCCAGGCAGAAAGACAGAGATAACAAGTTCGGGAATCGAACTGATCGGGGGGTCTCCTGCGTGCGACATCGAAGCGCCTTACCGCTTCACCACAGACGCCAGTGTGAGGGCGTCCAACTATATAACAGTATAATAATGTCAGCCATATTAGACAGTGTTTTCCTTGTCTTAACCCTATCCGAATGTCGTGTTTTACTCTCATATCCACACGACGTGTGGAACTCAGTGCCACCACCTTCGAAAGAGGATATTTGCTCGATAATCGATCAGTACGCTCTGCATAGCAGTCTGTGAAAATGATTTTTTTGAGAAATACTGAAAGTTTCGAAGAGATCTTCGTATTAGAAATATTACTGTGAAGAATACAATCACAGGGTTGCAAAAAGACACCAGGGCGTACGGATAGGGTTAAATTATGTTGTTCATTACAGTAATTGCAATTGGTGATATGGAGTCAGGGAAACATTAACAACTCACGGCATCCCCTTGACCCAAGCTCTCCGACTGGTGGCAGAGAGACGTCTCTTTCTTCCCGCGAAACCCAAAAGGGTGTAAGCGGCGGAGAAAAGAAAAGTAATTGCAATTGGTGATACTGTGATATGAGAGGAACCCCCTCCCTCACTCTACACACAATTTTTAGAAGTTCTGGTGAATAATAACATAGATCTAGCCACTTTTCGAAAAATTAATGTTCACTCACGTACACGGTTAGTGTCAGACATCGACGATATTATTTTTCTGTCATAATGGATGCTGAGTGGACACAGAACGAAGCAATAAATTTATTATCTATTTGTGGTGGCCGACTTTTGCGATTCAAAAGGCTTTTTAATGGCTTCATTGAACGACATGCGGTTTTCGCCAAAAGATTATTTAAAATATTCTCCAGATCATGACGCCCTTCGTTTTTTCAGTTTTGAGACAGTTTTGCTGCAGATAGTTAAATTTCTTTATTTCGCCGATCGCTTTTGCAGGC
>NW_004797913.1:185358-186541 GCF_000002075.1 Aplysia californica | reverse complement strand
CGAGTGGTCATTAAAATTTTAAAAAACCTAAAACTACGCACTGAACGAACCCGAACTGCTGATGAACAGCAGTCGATCTGCGCCATAGATGTACACTATAGTTTAAAAGGGGGTAACTCTATGATCTGCGCACGCAAAGTGCTATTCCTATTCTTCTTCTGGAAAAACGAAAGAGAGCTTCAAAACAGACTGCAGCACCATCTGAAGCAAAGAGCGAACTTCCGGCGGACACTTTTTTGGCTGAGTGGCCCATCTTGTTATGTACTCTCTTTGGCAATACTGAGCACTATTTTAAGTGTGCGACCCGTATAGATCTAGCCTCAAGTTTTCTTTTTTTTTTACTTGGTGCTAACTTCGACTGTGATGATGCCCACCATCGCTTTTTCTGGACCCCTTTGTCAAATTCTTTTTCTTGCTACTGGGAACAATGTCAACAGGTCTTGGATTAGAATCTATATCTAGATCTAGATAGCGCCTGACCATGCCGAAAAGAAAACCACGTTCTGCAGTTGGAACCCCTCGCACTCGCAAAGGTGATCATCCCTTTCATCGAAAGGGGGCCCAGCTAGTAATGTCGAACTGTATAATTATTAGAACTCCTAGAGAGCGCCCTGCAAGCTCAGTCAGTTAAATTATTGCTGGGCCACTGACGGAGCAGACGGCCCTGGTCAATATGTAGGCGTTTGGAAACTGGGGCTGTTTTAGGTTGGCACAGTTTTCTAGGCTCCCAACCTAATAGGCTCAACATATTTGCCGCGGTTCTGTCCGAAATGGACGTCAAGTTCGGAATTCCCGTCTGTTACATAAGCTATCAGTGTTGAAAAGGGTGTTAAACCCATGCACTTACTCTGTTTATAGACCTATTCAGCTGCGGTTATGTATGACTCAGCCTGCCACATATTAACAAGCATGACATGCACTTCTCCCTCCTATCTGCTTGTTTTGTTATCAGGTGGAGATTTTAGCTAGTGCTTAATGACGGGTTTAAGTGCCAGTAAAGAACTGAATAATATACAAGAATTATATTATAGCCTAGCTGCAAGGGGAAGAGAATTGTATAATATATTCCATGCGTTATAAACAGGCGTACATGTATAATATTGTATACGGCTGTGGAGCTAGCGTATAAACAGGAGTATATCATGTAAAATTATTTTGAGTATGTTATGTGACATTTTCTTTA
>NW_004797913.1:174620-184417 GCF_000002075.1 Aplysia californica | reverse complement strand
AATCTTTCTGGAATAGAAGTCCAGATATTTGCAATTGAAAGAGGTGTTTGTTGCTTGGTGTCCTATTCATACGTCGTGTTTTATTATCAAATCCATACGACGCGGGGAACTCTGTGTCAACATTTTCCAAAGAGGAAATTTACTCGTTAATCCTATCCGTACATTTTGCATAGCAGTCTGTCAAAATGATTTTTTGAGAAATGCTGAAAGTTTCAAAAAGATCTTCGAACTTGAAGTATTCTGAAATATGAAAAATACATCCCCGGGGGTACAAAATGACACCAGGGCGTACGGATGGTATAACTCGTGGGTGGTTGGCGGGTGCTCTGGTGTGGTTTGCTTGCTTCTTCTTTCCTATCAAACATTTATCGTCCTTATCTCCCCTCCTTCTTTTTTATGTTTGTTACTCTCTTGTAACACCTCTAATCTTCTGACGTTCGTATGACCTTATTATGCAGTTGCGAGCGCCGTAAAACCTCTACTAAAACAAACAAAAGTATAACTCATTTATTAATTGGCCAAAGTACACGTATCTTTGCATGACACCCCAGAAGGTTGACAGGTGCTCTGGTGTTGTTTGCTCCTTCTTTCCTTTCAAACATCTATAGTCTTTGTCTCCCCTTCTTCTTTTTCCTTGTTCTTGATGACAGCAGCTAGACAGTCAGTCAGATGTCTCACACAAACTGTGCAGTCCACTTCAAATCTAAGAGACTGCCATAGAGCTTTCTCTCAAAGGGAGTGACATTCTGCCACGCCTGAGTATGAAGGGTGGCGTAGTGCGGGCAGTGCTGAAGGATATGGTTGATATCCTCTTGGTCGTGTCCACATTCACAGATCGCGGACTCTCCCACTTTTAATTAAGTGTGCATATGGTGTCCTTATCTCTCCTTTATATGTTTGGTACTGTTTTGTAACACCTCTGTGCTTCTGCACTTATTTTACTTTATTGTGTTGCAAGTACTGTAAAATTCTACACTAAAAAAAGAACAACTGAAGACAAACCTGAAAGACAGGGACAAAACAATAACATTTGCTTGAAAAAAAAATCTTGATCTATGAATTAAAAAAAATAAGTTCCTTTTTTTTTCTTTGGTCCCCATTTGAAACAGTTCACTTAGGATGCACTCACTGTGTCTCTACAATATTAATGATTTACAATAACCTAGATGCAAATTGCTCATTTTGAGACAGCAACATCACCGGGCCTACTGTCTTTCATTAGCTCGTAAATGCCCTTTCCAAATCATTTAGATGTTTTTTCTTAGTTTTAGGAAGAGTTTTAAGGTAGTTGCAACTCAATAAGGTTATATAAGTGCCGAAGAATAGAGGTGTTACAAGAGAGTAACGTTCACAAAAAAAGAAAGAGGAGAGATAAGGATGATAGATGTTTTATAGGGAAGAAAAAGCAAACCACACCAGAGCACCAGCCAACCACCCACTTTTAGACGTCTCCACATGAGTCTCGAAAAATATATGTTTTAGGTGTATGCTGTGAATCCGCAATTAAAAACAACAACAAATAAACCAATTTTAGGTTCACACCGAAGAAAATATGTCGGAACTTTTAATTTCGGGTGGCCTTATCGGGTACTTGGCTTTTAGATTCCAATGGTCATCAAAATATTGTACGGGGTGCGGCTATCGTGGCACAAGCCGATCGCATCCGATTCGTCGCCTAAAAACCAAACGTTTTAGTTTTAGTAGAGATTTTACGGCGCTCGCAATTGCATAAGGTCATAATAATATGAGCGCTTTTGTTTTCAGGCGACGAGTGGGGCGATCGCCCCCGACCCGACCCGATCTGCAATGGGCACCCCGTAGATCCGCATGTCAAGACATGGGGAAATTGAACACAGCGATTTGTTTTTTTTCCTCCCGTTTTAACCGCGGTCAGGCGAAAGTGAACAAGCTATAGAACATTAGAACACGTATCTATACAAACCCTCTCTGATCGAGATACACAAGTCTTTCCACTGACGTCACAACCTTCACTCTTCTCCCCCCTTGATCAAAGAGATTTGAAAGGAGTAGCGTCTCCCTGCCTCCCCATGTACTACAACAATAGCCGCCCTTGTCACTCTAGCTGTTGGAAGATTCTCTCCCCTTGTTTCCAGCTAGACTTGGAGCCAGGGCTGGGCAAAGAGTCGCTTTAGCAAAATCTGGATAATGTGTTTGGGCACCTCTTCGACGATTAAACGAACCGCATCGGCAAATGGGTTTGAACCACTAAAACAAATGGGTGCACACACTTCGGAAAACGGGTCAGGAAAGAGAGTTTAAGTCTGAATTCGGATAATGTTTCAATGAGAATTATCCGGTTATCCGGATTTTGCCCACCTCGGAGCACGACCCGCGGCCACTCGACCCCCACGGCCCCTGGCAGCCTCTGGCAGCCCCGCCAAATGTCAGCATCCCACTTCCAGCACAGTCATTTACTGCTGGCTTGCACCTTGTTTATGATTATGATTAGTTTTTCCCATCTGAAGAGAAAAGCAATTATGAGGACGGACGTCGCTCGGCGGAGACGTTAACTCCCTTGTCCCGTTCTGTGTCGGCAGGGAGGACCTTACAGCAGCTGTATAAACCTCCTTGGTCTGCGGGCCTGGGCAGAGGATCGGAGAGATCGTTAGTTAGTAGAGGTTTTACCGTGTCGTAACTTCATAAGGTCATATGAGCGCCAGAAGATTAGAGGTGTTACAAGGGAGTAACAAACAAAAAAAAGACTAGCTGGGCCCCCGTTCGATGAACGGATTGAGACAGAAGCATGTGGATTGTTCCCAGTAGCAAGAACAACAATTTGACAAAGGAGTCCAGAAAAAGCGATGATGGGCATCAAACGAAAGGATCACAGTCGAATTTAGCATCAGGTAAAAAAAGAAAACATGAGGCTAGATCTACACGGGTCGCACACTTAAAATAGTGCTCAGTATTGCGCGACAATGCGTGATAGTGTCGAGTATCGAACGGAAGTACGACTTGAAATATACAAACCTGGCTGATTTTCTAAAATTACAGAGACAGAAGCGTTGGCCTACAAAAGCGATCGGCGAAATTATTAAATTTTGCTCTTTGCAGCAAAACTGTCTCAAAACTGAAAAAAAAACCGAAGGGCGTCATGATCTGAAGAATATTTTAAAGAATCTTTTTGACGAAAACCGCATATCGATCGATGCGGCCATTAAAAAAGCCTTTTCAATAGCAAAATTCGATCACTACAAATAGATAATAGATTTATGATTATGATTAGTTTTTCCCATCTGAAGAGAAAAGCAATTATGAGGACGGACGTTGTTTAGCGGAGACGTTTACTCCCTTGTCCCGTCCTGTGCCTTCGTGGAGGACCTTACAGCAGCTGTATAAACCTCCTTGGTCTGCGGCCCGGGGCAGAGGATCGGAGAGATCGTTAGTGTTAATTAGTACATGTAGAGGTTTTACGGCGCTCGCAACTGCATAAGGTCATACTATGAGCGCCAGAAGATTAGAGGTGTTACAAGCAAGGAGCTTAAAACACTTGGTTACAAGGGAGTAACGAACGTAAAAAAAGGAGGGGAGATAAAGACGATAGAGGCTTGATAGGAAAAAAGAGGAGCAAACCACACCAGAGCACCCGCCAACCACCCACTCTGAGAGATCAAAACTGAGTCCATGCCCAAGAGAAGAATAAAAGTGATCGATCTCCACTTTGGGTAAAATTTTTACTTTAAATCTACACTATGGAATTAGACTCTGTCACATTATGCAGTGGCGAGCGCCGTAAAACCTCTAGTAAAACTAAACTAAAAGACTGTCACTGGTTATAGACACAATGTGTGTGTGTGTGTGTGTGTGTGTGTGTGTGTGTGTGTGTGTGAGAGTGTTTGTCTGTCTGTCTGTCTGTCTGTCTGTCTGTCTGTCTGTCTGTCTGTCTGTCTGTCTGTCTGTCTCTCTTTCTCTCTCTCTCTCTCTCTCTCTCTCTCTCTCTCTCTCTCTCTCTCTCTCTCTCTCTCTCTCCCCCTCCCCTCTCTCTCTTTCTCTGTTGTGAAACACCAAACCAGTGTGCCAGAATTTGGACTGTACAGATTTATTTTTATCTTTTTTCTTATCAAACTTCTATCTTCCTTATCTCTCTTTTTTCTTTTCTGTGATGTTTTACTCTCTTGTAACACCTCCAATCTTCAGTACATGTACTTATGTGACCTAATTGTGTTGCAAGTGCCGAAAAACGCTTACAAAAACAAACATATCAGTTTTGAAACTGAAAAGCAAAAATAATTTTTTTGGTCAAAAGCACTTAATTAATGGATGGTCATACGCGTAGAACAAGTACGGTATTGGTCTCCCCACTTCTGTCGAAGGTGAAAGTCAGACAGCACAGGGACCCCCCCTCCCCCAAAGGTGAAAGTCAGACAGCACAGGGACCCCCCCCCCCCCCTCCCCCAAAGGTGAAAGTCAGACTGCACAGGGACCCCCCCCCTCCCCCAAAGGTGAAAGTCAGACAACACCGGGACTCCCCTTACCCTCCCTTCCTCTCCCTTCCCCTCCCTCAAACCACCACTACCCTACACACTCAACCCATACTAGATACTATGGTGTTCGTAGTTACAACAAACCGCGTTCTTAATATTGACTTCCACTGTTCTCTAGTTATCTTTAACCCTATCCATACATCGTGTTTTTCTATCGTATCCATACGACGTGGGGAACTCGGCGCCACCACTTTCAAAGAAGAAATTAATCGTTAATCCGATCCGTACGCTAGGCATAGCAGTCTGCCAAAATGATTTTTTTTTCAGAAATACTGAAAGTTTCAAAGATATCTTTGTATTAGAAGTATTCTAAAATGTGAAGAATACAACCCCAGGGCGTACGGATAGGGTTAAATGCACTTTTTTATTCGCGAAAACCAATTACGACGATAGTTCTCCTAGGCAAAGTGGATGGCAGAAGAAGCAGAGGCAGTCCAAATACAACCAACATGACCACCATTACACAGGTCAGAGTGGGTTGTTGGCGGGTGCCTTGGTGTGGTTTGCTCCTTCTTTCCTATCAAACAACTATTGTCTTTATCTCTCCTCCTTCTTTTTATGTTTGTTACTCTCTTGTAACACCTCTAATCTTCGGCACTTACATGACCTTTTTGTGTTGCAAGTGCCGTAAAACTCTTACTAAAACTAAAACCGAGGTCAGAGGTTTGGGAAGACCACAATATGAGGTCGTAGAACTCAGCAGAGATAGAGGAAGTCGGTGATATGACGAGCTCATATTATCATCGACTACGGCGATGGAGGCAGATGGCAGGTGAAATTCTATCGCGCTCATATTTTTTATTTTTCCTTCAGTTCTAGGCTAGCGTCTGAGGTGTCGTCCTGGCCAGTCAGTCTACCAAAGCGGTCACATTGTAACAGCTTCAAGTCAGATTTAGATCAGGATCTAGATAAAAGCTTTTTGCTGATTTTTAATCTTCTCATTTGTTTTTTTAGGAGGTGTGGGTTTAGTAAGCGTTTCACGGCACTTGGAACACAAGCAGGCCATACAGTGCCGGGTATTAGAGGTGTTGCAAGAGTGGAACAAACACACACAAGAAGGAGGGGAGATAAAGACGGTAGACGTTTGATAGGAAAGAAGAAGCGAACCGCACAAGAGCTATCGCCAGCCACCCACTTACAGGAACTTACAGGACAGGAGATGGATTTGGAATGGTTAACGCCGACAGAATAATAGCAAAATGCCAGTTGATGTAACTACATTTTTGACTTACATTTTGGGTCACTGGTCAGCTGTGCTGCTGGACAATTCTTTTGATTGTTCAACAATCTACTTCAAATATAGCACATATTATCATCATCTTTGCCTTTCTCATCCTGCTCCTGGGTATAAGCCTCGGGAAAACACCTTCCACCTTTCTCTATCCTGGGCTAGCCTCTTAACGTTACTCACTGTTTTCCTACTTTTCTCTACTTCGATTTCTGTGATTCTTCTCCAGGTTCCACGAGGTCTTCCGCTTGATCTCTTACCCTGTGGATTCTAATCCAAAACTTTCTTTGTTATGCAGCTGCCTGACTTAATGAGAGTATGTCCAATCCATCGCCACTGCCTTCTTCCTACCTCTACTCTGACAGGGATCTGTCTTGTTTTCCTTAACACTTCCTCGTTGATGACCCTGTCAGTCCATCTGATCCTCAATAACTTTCTTAGACACTTGTTCAAGGCAACCTGGATCCTCTTTATGCAAGTCTGTGGTGCGTTCCATGTCTCACATCCATACATCAGGACTGACTTCACATTTGAAGTCAGTAACAGTCACGAAATGTCAACAGACAAACAAAGAATAACAGGATAACATTATCATCAAAATCGATAGAGAGAATGAGACGTGGGTGGGAGTTGGTGTCTTATTATTTCAAAGACAAATCCTCACTTTTTCAAAGGCCGTAATTTTCGGAATAAATTCTGTTTCCACATTCGTCCTATTGCTTCCCAAACTTTGTTTGGTTTTGCCACGAGCTGTGCTGAAGCAGCAGTGTCATCTGCCCATGGCCCTTCCTCCTCGTTGTTCTGCACGCGAAGTAGATTCTAGTAATTATACATTAGAAGCAGTAATTATACATTACAGTGCGTGAGCGCGAACGACCATGTTTGTCAGCATTTATGTGTTTTAAGATAATAATTCAAGAGCAAACAGACAGAAAAGGGAAAAGGTTTTGAGGTGATGAACTGGATTCATTTACCCCTCCCCCCTCCCCCCTCCTCTCTCTCTCGCTTTCTCACTCTGTCAAGATATATTTAGAAACATACCGAACTTAATGCTTATGTTCTTGAACTCCAATTTTAAGAAACAAACCGAACTTTATTGCTTATGTTTTTGAACTCTCATTTAAAAGTTTATCTGAAAAGCGTTCGGTGTTTCTGGTTGCACTCGGTGGTATTGGTATTAGCTGAGGGTTCGGCGTTCCACGTAATGTAACGGGTTGTTGCGTTTCGTGCGTTTAAATGCCACGATTTTCTCTACTCTTGTTATTACAAAGCAGGGCTGTGTGACAATTTATTGGTTTACGCATGAAGCTAGATCTAGTCTTTTTTTTTCGAGTCCAACATTTTTATTCAGGTGTGCGTAGACCAGAAGAATTGGTGTTTTTCTTTCTACTGCTACTCCTTGGCTCATTGTTGCTGTCTTTCAGCTACACCCTTGGTCTTAGATTAGGTAAGATCTAATACCCAGCCTTCTCGGATAAGGGTAAAAAATCTCGGATGTCTCAAGTTGCGTGTGTGAAATATCCCACGATGGTCCTAAAATCGATAAGAGTAGGCTTCGGCCGCCACCCAGGCAAAATTCAAAATTATTTCCTACCAAACTGAAAATGCCTAATGTGTTCCGCGTGCTCATACGACCTTATAAAGTTGCGAGTGCCGTAAAACACTTATAAAGGACAAGCAAACACCCCCCCCCCCCCGAACAACTGGTGTCGATGGCGTGTGGTGCGATAGTTCTGTTTATTGCTACTGCACGTGGAGGATGTGAGTTCGATTTCCCTCGTCGGGGAGTTATTTTATCGATTATCCAAATCTGTCTGGTCGTGTGTTATTACTACATGGTGTATAAATAATATCCTATTCAATCCAGGTTGACCTGCAGGTGGTTAGAGGGCGCCACTGGTAGTACTGGCAGATCCTACCTCTTTACTGTCCCTCTGTTGTTTCAGTCTGTCCGTCTTACTTTTCCCAGCTTTAAATATGACCATTATTGTGTCATTGAGCATTTTTTCACTCATACAAAATAAACAAACTAGGTAGTACTGGCGCTCATATGACCTCATGCTGTTGAGAGCGCCGCAAAACCTCTACTAAAGAAAACACGCATAGCCCCCCCCCCCCCAAAAAAGTAGGCCTTGACACACAGGGTCGAAGTTGTCCACCTCCCAACTCATCTAATTTGCGTCGATTCACCTTCATCTATACATATTATATTTGTGAAAGTCCGTCCCTTTGGCAGCCTAAAACTTCCGAACCACTTAACTTAACACTTTGAAAAAAACCAACAACATTAGAATAATTTAAAGGGTGCACAGTTTTACTGAGGAGTCTGAAGTCACTGTAGTTTAATTTTCAGTATTCATTAGTTTTGTTTAGATCTAATTCTGGGAAAGTCCGTCTTCTTAGACGCCATTGTGAACAAGTGAGGCTTCCGTTCACAAGTGGTTCCACAATGACTTGACTATCGACGATTATTTTAAGTACGTTCATCGAACGTGTACCCAGCTAGTGATAAGAATTTATACAGTAAAAACAGGATTCAGCTCAATTTAATGGTACCTCTATTAAGATGTGATCAGTCACTTGTCAAGATTACTGTATTTCCTGTGAGGAAATGGCACTGGGTGTCAATAGACAGAGCTAGTTTGCACAAAGTAAACCTACTTACGCCAGTCACATATCGCGCGTGTTAACCAGGGATGTCTTAAATATCTGCAGCGAGCACTCTCTAAATAAACTCACGGCACAGAAAAGCCCCCAAGGTAGTCTTCTTGCTTTTTGAACTTCCATTGAAACCCTCTAAATTATGCAATTAAAATGTGGCCGTCTTTGCGCTCACTGTTTTTTCTTTTTAAACAGTGTTCTGCTTTCCATCTTCTACACCACCACCCCCCCCCCTCCTTGGCTCTGTGGACCCCAAAGCAAGGACCTTTTAACCCTATCCGTACGCCCTGAGGTCATTTTGTACCCCCTAGTTTGTATTCTTCACATTTTAAAATGCTTCTAGTGCGATCTCTTTGAAAATTTCAGTATTTCTCAAAAAATCATTTTGACAGACTGCTTTGCAAAGCGTACGGATCGGATTAACGAGTAAATTTCCTCATTGGAAAGTGGTGGTGCAGAGTTCCCCACGTCGTATGGGTACGATACTAAAACATGACGTATGGAGAGGGTTAATTCCTATTCTTCAGTGGCCTTAGTTTGTGTGAAGGTCTTCCTCTGCTTCTGGTTTCTGACTCTGGTTTGTCGTTGTGGTTCGGGGTCCGCTTTCATCTGGGAGACTCGAAAGAAGAAAGAAACGGATTTGAGTGGGCGGATCCGGGCATTGGCGATGTGGGTATGGGGTGGTTAAGGGGGGGGGGCACTTAGACTCTATGAGATTTAGATTTGGTTTCAGTTAGGAGATATCTTCATTTTGATCGATTATTGACTAAGCAGTATTTGTTTACAAAGTCGTAGTCACGATCAGATCAATTGTACTTATGTTCTTTCGATCATCGTTTTTTTTTCCCTCTTGTATTCAATATACAGTTCATTCTTTTATTTTATTTATGTATGATGATGGGTATACCAAGAATTCATTGCTCTGAGGTTATACAGTTGACGTTAAAATTTAGACTCCTTTTGTTAGAATCAAGACATCTTAGCCTACCCAGCCAGCTAGTTGACTTACTTAGCTAACACCCCAAGTTTCCATGTCCGCTTGCTTCATTGTTGTTTGTTATATTCGTGCGTTTTATTTATAATCTGGAACATCCAGCTACTTGTATTACTTCAAGTTTTACATCATGCTTCCATTCCCTACAGTTATCAACTAAATATTTTAAACAATTTTGTAAGATAATGACGTGTCATTGAGACTTAAGCAAGATTTTTCAAATACTACAGTCGAATATCGCACAAACAACAAATTATTCACTGAATTTCATTGTAACACCAGCTTCCTCCTTTCCTCCTTAACTGATTCACTCGTCCCCTTCCGCTTTGCGTGTAAGCTTATCAACCCATTCTTTGCATCATCATCATCATCATCATCATCATCATCATCATCATCATCATCATCATCA
>NW_004797913.1:172947-174508 GCF_000002075.1 Aplysia californica | reverse complement strand
AGAGAGAGAGAGAGAGAGAGAGACAGAGAGCGTTCGGATCTCTTACTCATTTAAGTATATAATTCACAATCTAATGATGAATAAAACTGGGAATTAAAATTGATTAGTTGACTTATTCCCAGACAGAACTGTTGACCTGTGCAATATAATCCTCTATTTAGACAGAGCTGTTGCTTGCATTCAGTGAAGGTGAACTTTCCTAACTTTTCTAAAAGCTTACCTGAACATTGACAGTCTGCTTCCCATTGCTCAAAGGCAGCGTGGGGGAATCAGACTCTCGTCAATTTTTGGGCATATTGAATTATTGGTATCATCTTAAAGCTTGTTAATTTGTCTTGCTTTCAAAGGAAAAATTATCCTTCCATCTTCAATAGAAGTGGAGATATTTTGGATTGAAGGAGGTGGGTGTCACCTGGTTAAAGAGGTAAAATTAGCGAGAAAATGACCGCCAAAGCTTGGTAAATTCCAAAGCTGGAGACTCCATGGAAACTGTAAATTTATATTTGCCTTTAATCTACGTTTTTTGGTGAAATCCTCGAAGGAATGTTTGTTAATTGACATTAAAGGTGTTGATAAAAAAACAAAACAAAAAAATTGCTAAAAATTGCTAAGCACGGAGAAAACTGCTGTTTTCTTCGATTTCATTATTTTGACGAGAGCCTGATTCCACCACGCTGCCTCACTTTTGGAAGCGGATTTAACTCTTCCATTCCATGCTCCCGTACAGGGGCACACTTATGCCCTTAACTGTTCACATTGCAAGCTGTGAAACGTAGTACCTCAAGAGTTAAATGAAGGTTTTCTCCAAAGTCTCCCACTTACACGTAACCTCAGCTCGGATGTTATTTTTAAAAAAAACCTTTTTATTTTAAAAGAAGTATCAAGCTGTGCAATATTTGCAGTTGAGCGGAAAAAAATTAGAGTGTTTGATTAATTTTTTGAGTCGGCAAAGCGAACGGGTTGAAAGAGGTCTCTTTTAGCTGAGAGTAAATGCGTTAACAGCTTTTTCGTAAGACAGAGTTTGTTCTCAAAGGCAAATACTCTGAGATCGCGATGATCATAGACGGATTAGAACCAGTTATAGCTCAGGGGTTTCGGTCGAAGCAAGAGCAGATAGATAGATAGATAGATAGATAGATAGATAGAGAGATAGATAGATAGATAGATTTAGCGGCATGTTTTAACAGAGGAATAGAAGAGGAGAGAAGGGAATAGAAGGGAATGGAATAGACCGACAGAAAAGGAAGAGAATGATTATCGGGGTATAATATTAGTTTTTGTTTTGTTTTAGTAGAAGTTTCACGGCGCACACAACTATAAGGTCATATGAGGGCCAGAAGATTAGAGGTGTTACAAGAGAGTAACAAACATAAAAAAGAAGGAGGGGAGATAAGGACGATAGATGTTTGATAGGAAAGAAGAAGCAAACCACAGAGAATATAGTAGGCAGAACATATCAGATATCATTACAGAATAGTAGAGGGAAGATGGGATAGAGAGACAGGGAAAGTGGGCGAGAGGGAAAGAAAAAGAAATGAAGAGAAAGAGAGAGAGAGAGAGA
>NW_004797913.1:169255-170692 GCF_000002075.1 Aplysia californica | reverse complement strand
AGAAAGAGAGAGAGAGAGAGAGAAAGAGAGACAGACAGAGAGAGAGACAGAGAGAGAGACACAGAGAGAGAGACACAGAGAGACAGAGAGAGAGAGACACAGAGAGAGAGAGAGAGAGAGAGAGAGAGAGAGAGAAAGAGAGAGAGAAAGAGAGAGAGAAAGAAAGTTGATTACGTACTTGCATAGTTTTTGTGCGCGGAAACTGTCACTCCACAAGTCTCACTGCTGTTGAAGATTTTTTTTACACCCACTTCGGCATAGTTTAGGTCTTATATGACCTTATCGTAAAACTCTTACTAAAACTAATAGTTTGAATCATGTAGGAGGCAGGCTTCACAAACAGAGATCGATAAAATGTCTCTCTCCACATAGGAAGCAAACTCACGACCTCTGCGTGTGTCGGCGAAGCGCCAAAGTGCCACACCAGAAACTCAGGTAATTAAATTGTTAAAAAAATCACACTTGTATTTGTCCCAGAAGGGCACTTTGGTTTACAATGGCAAACATACATTTACATACGTAAATACATAATTATAAATACGTACATAAATAAGTAATTGCATAAATACCTACCTAAATACACACTATTACACAAGTACAGAAGAGTTTACAACAATGTCACTGTCGGTCGCCACTGTGCAACGCCCTGTATTTTGAGCTAGGGTTGTCATGTCTTGCTCAAGGACACCCCCCCGCCCCACCCCTAGTGACCACCCACCTGATTCCCGTGTCACCGACACTTGCTTGACATTACTTGAATCTAAACTCACTACTCACGTAGCCACTGGGACAATGCCAATCCTATCCTCCAGATTATGTCGGGGCCATCCAGATTTTTATTTATGGATAGGGCAAAGGCGAGTCGAGCAATAAATGTATCATTTGGGCACCATACGACCGATTCATAACGCGACCTTGGGAAAAACAGTCGCGTCTAATTTGAAGGTCGCAGTCGAATTAAGTTGAATTTGGTCGTTTTTCTTTCCCCAAATGGTCACTTTTGACTTTTCCATGAAGCAAAATCTAGTTGGCTCCAACTCATTCCGATGATTTTGATTAGTTGTGTGCACTGTGTACTTGTTGGGAAGTGTTCAATGAAATACGGTCTAAAGCAAAGCCACACCTAGCGTGGTATTAGGTGTGGCTTTGGTCTAAAGTCTAACTGCTGTGGTCTACAGGAGAGAAATTCCTACAGGTCGTTCCCCATTCGTAGCGAAGTCAGCAAAAATAGCTTTTCCCTTCTCACACCATTCCCTCTCCACTTCCACATCCCGTTCCCCCCTCTCACCCCCACCCCTCCTACATCTCATTCCCTCCTCTCGCCCCACCCCTCCCATCCCATCCTTTCCCCCTCTCACCCCTACCCCCTCCTCCATCCCATTCCCTCTTCTCCACCCACCCTTTCCTCCATCCCGTTTCCCCCCTCTCACCCCCACC
>NW_004797913.1:165135-166570 GCF_000002075.1 Aplysia californica | reverse complement strand
GGGGTCACAATCTTTTCTCTCTCCTCTTTTAATTAAAAAGAGAAAAAACATTTTGGTTTTCCCTTCTTTTTGGAAGGATGTCCCATTATGCGACCTTCGAAAAACGCTACAGAGCGTACCCTGTCTCAGTATATATCTTGGTAATCGCCCAGAATAATCTTACGATTTTGAGAGAGCAGAAGTAACTCAAAACGGTCAAACATATCAGACAGAGCTTTGCAGTTCTGAGGTAGCGAATGTTGACCTATGTTCATCCGTTCTAAAGACATTACTTTACTTTACTTTTACTTTTATCCGCCGCGTATACCCTTTTGGGTGTCGCGAGAAGAAAGAGACGTCTGTCTGTCGCCAGCCGGAGAGCTTGGGTCAGGGGGATGCCGTGGGTGGTTAATGTTTCCTTGACTCCATCTATCCAGGTCTTTCTCGGTCGCCCTCTTGCCTTGTTGCCATCGAATTTTTTTAAATGTAGGCATGTTGTGCTGGATGGTGTATTGGTAATCGTAGGAGATGTCCGAACCATTTGATTCTTTGGTGCTGGATGTGATTCATGACATCATTTGTGCCCACCATTTCTCGGATTACTGAGTTTCTAAATTTTCTAAAGACATCAAGGTGCTTTTTTTATATTTGGCCTCAACCGTCCTCCCTTTTTCCCATCCTTTCCCGCCAGTTCTGTTGGGCTGATCGGTTTGCGATTTTGTGTTGCAGCAAGTTGGACCATCTGCCCCGGTCGCCACAGCGGGAAACACACACTGAACGGTAGAGCTGGGCGCGGAATCGAGTCTGGAAACGATTCCAACGATTAATGCTACGGAAAAAAAGTTCCGATTCCTTTTTTTATAAACCAACGGTTACCACTTTTTTGGGGGTAAGAGTTTTACGGCACTTGCAACACAATAAAGGTAATATAAGTTCCGAAGAATAGAGGTGTTACAAGAGAGTAACAAACACGAAATAAAGAAGGAGGGGAGATAGAGACGATAGATTTTTTATAGGAAAGAGGAGCAAACCACATTAGAGCATCCACCAACCACTCACAACGATTACCTGTTACTTTATTCATTAAAATCTTCTTTTTTTGAAGAATTTGTTTTTGAAAAATAAAAGTTGATGCTTCGCAGTGTTCCGAAATCCAGGTTATCCTAAATCATGAAGATGTTCGGAGCCAACCAGGTAACCACCGGAAAAAAGCACATCATTAGAAAGTAAGTACATGTACAATGTAATTGGGTTCGGAGTCGATTCCTACGATTCCTGTCTTTCAATAATCGGGAACCTAGCCGCCTGCACTACTGAACGGGACCGAATGTTGGATGTGATCACGTGATAATACACCCTTGTGTGTTTACGTGTGTGTGTGTGTGTGTGTATGTGTGTTGCGTGTGTGTGTGTGTGTGTATCTGTGTGTGTGTGTGTGTGTGTGTGTGTGTATCTG
>NW_004797913.1:158239-160877 GCF_000002075.1 Aplysia californica | reverse complement strand
CACACACACACACACACACACACACACACACACACACACACACACTTTCTCGCACTTCATTTAAACTGCCAACGGAACTAAGGCAAAATTAAAAACAGATTAAAACAAAGAAAGAGATGTCAAAACTGAACTTTCGGTGTTTCTTTGATTGTATTTTATTTGGTTATGTCAAAGAGCGTTTTTTTGGAGAGAGAAAATTGTATTATATTTTTTTTTTGCGACGCCATCAAACACGTATACAGATTTGATAAAGACACACAGACATACAGACACATGTCTACTCACAAATAATGCAAATGGGAAAGCTGTCTCTGTAAATTAAGCAACAAAGAATTGCATGGCAATACTGATTAGTTTGAAACAGGACGCAGACAGTACCTTAAAGCAATCTGGAGAAAATGGCGCCAGAGGGGAGCCCACTCTGGAATCGAAGCGTTAAAGTTATCTGCCCCTGATCTACTTTTCTTCACTGAAGACTGTAAGGTTTTAGTGTAGATTTATTTCCCCCAAATTCAGGTCGGAACCCGATCCAAAATTTTAATTGATTCTGAGGGTATTCACCCAGGTTCTGAAGGCGGGCGAGTGCTTGGTGAGAGAAGTTAGTCACGCATCATTGCCAGCCAGGAGTTGTCGATGAACTCTGCTTCATTTAGCTGACAGTGGGAGGTTAGCGGGTGCTCTGGTGTGGTTTGCTTCTTCTTTTCTATCAAACATCTATCGTCCTTATCTCCCCTCTTCTTTTTTATGTTTGTTACTCTCTTTTAATACCTCTAATTTTCTGACGTTCATATGATCTTATGCAGTTGCGAGCGCCGTAAAACCTCTCTTTAAAAAAATTAATTAGCCGACGTAGCTGTGCTGTGGTTCTTGTACGGACGTTCTCACTAGTCCATCTGGCAGTATCTATTCGGAGACGGCTCCAACGGAAATAGACCAATCAAAATGCTTTGTGCCTCTAGACCAAGTAAACAAATCTGGGGGGGGGGTTCCAGCCAGGCATGCCCCCCTTTTTAACCCATAATTTGATATTTTACTGTTAGGCTTGAAATTTTCTTAAAAATAATTGATTTGCAAATTTGTAAGTGGCAATATGTGTGATCTGCAGCAAATAATACACAGTTTTACCCCCCAAAGCGGTGCCTCTGTGTGCGGGAGTGCGTCTCCGAAGTTCCTGGGTGCTCGCCGGAGACGTCTCCGAATAGCGTCGGCCTCTCCACCTCGCTCTATACGCTTTTTTGACCATCTCGCCCGTTGAGTGTCAGGTCGTCTGTTGACGCCTGGAACTAATGGAAAACTGTGTCTTTGGGGAAGAACAGGAAAACGCATAGTGGTGTTTGCTTTCAGCACTTTTAGGCCATCTCGTAGTACCCACCATTACTGAGGTACCAGCCAGCTGTACTTGATTTGTGCCCAGGCGATGTATTATTTCTGAGTTTCCCTAGGATTTTTTTTTTGAATCTCCCACATAACCTCTCATAAGTGTACGTTCAGGCTATTCATAAAACTCCTTTTGATTCTAGGAATTTCTTACATAGACATGGCTAAATTCATGCTCGGGCAATATGTCTGAGTTTTCCTTTTGAAGTACCACATATAATCTCTGCTAAATGTTAGCTCGGGCTGTTTTCAACTATTAATTAATTAATTAAATTAATTAATTAGTATGATGTTTTTACTCCCCCACTTTATTTGGGAACGCCATCAAACAGATTCATATTTGATAAAGAAACACAAACATACAGACACATTTACTCACAAATAATACAACCGTGTGCTTCCAAGGAAGTTGAAATTGTTTCAGAATGTTGTCAGGTCTGCTAAGGTAATAGCGGGGATTTGAGCTGTACAAATGCGACCTATTTTTATTACTTATCGAAGGTGAATATCCCCTTTGCCCCCTCTTCTGGGCTCCTGAATCTTTTTGCAGCCTTTCTACTGCTACTCCTTGGCTCCTTCTTACTGTTGTCTTTCAGCCACAACCCTGATCTTCTGGTAGGAAAGATCTACACCTCGCCTTCTCGGACAAGGGCGAAAAATCTCGGAGGTCACGTGTGCAAGTTGCGCACGCTAAAGATCCCTTGGTGGTCTAAAATAGATAAGAGTAAGCTTCAGCCGCCACCCAGGCCAAATTCAAAATTTCCTACCAACTAAAATGTTTAATGTGTCCCTCGCGCTCAAATGACCTTATGCAGTTGCGAGCACCGTAAAACACGTACAAAAAAGTATAGTAATCGAAATCGTCTGAGATGGCTATCCATTATCGGGGACAGAAATGAGCGACAAAGACAAGGGACAGTCTTACACAGTTTCATTATAATGTAAAAACAAAAATAAACAAAGAAACATAGGGGAGGGGATGGGAAGTGATCGTTTGTACAAAGATTCTCTCATACAGGTGGTGGTTAGAGTAGACTTGATTGTACATCGAAGCACTTCTCAGTATTTTGCTCAGCGTCGCTCAGTGTTGCACAGTTTTGTTGGATTTTGCACAGTATAGATAGCTACGTATCGCGCAGTTGCCTGGTATCTCTCTGAATTGCTGACTATTGCTTAGTATTGCTCAAGTACCAAGACGCCACTCAAGCAGTGGAATCTCTCTCTCTCTCTCTCTCTCTCTCTCTCTCTCTCTCTCGCGCAC
>NW_004797913.1:151865-154337 GCF_000002075.1 Aplysia californica | reverse complement strand
GAGGGAGAGGCAAGTGGAAAGTGGGAAAAGAAGGGGGTGGGGTACGATCGGAGGAAGGTGGTGTTGGGAATAATTTAAAGTGAGGACAATGAAGGGAAAGAAAAACTGGAGAAAAAAACCCGCCAGCAAATAAGAAAGGGTGAAGGGGGTAGGTACAGATAGGTAAAGGCTGAAGGGGGTCGGTGCAGATAGGTAAAGGGCGGGGAAAGGGGGGGGGGTGTTTGACTTGTTCTTTGGCAACATTTGTATGTTCTTTTTCCGCTTGAGGACTGGTTCTTACGCTTTGTTTATTTTCCTGAAGCTTACGACTATTCTGACAACGTGTAGATTATTTAAGACATCGCGCCCCCTCGTTGTCATGTTCTCCTCACCCCAAGACGCCGGGTTTACGGACCTTTTAAAATAATCAAATATGTGAGGCAGCGTGGTGGAATAAGGCTCTCGTCAAAATAATCAAAGTGAAGAAACTTGCAGTTTTCCGGAGGTTTGTGAATTTTTATCAATTTTTTGTTTTTTGGCTCAACACCTTTCATGCCCATTAAAGAACTCATTTCTGTGGGAGGGGGGTTCTTTAAAAAATTTATTAAAGGCGCAAAAATGTAAATTTTCAGTTACCGCGGACTCTAAAGTTAAGGAAATAACTAATCTTTGGCTGGCAATTTCTCACTAATTTTACCTCTGAAAACAGGTGACCCCCACCTCCTTCATTCGCAAATAGCTCGACTTGTATTTAAGATAAATGGATATTTTTTTCATCCAAAAAAAGACAAGTGAACAAGCTTTAAGAAGATACCAATACCTGTACATGCCTAAAAATTGACGAGAGCCTGATTCCACCACGCTGCCTCACATCTGAATTCACCAGAGCCCCCAGCGGGGATTAGAACCCGTGTCGCTAGCACCTTGAGGAATCTTTCCAAGTGAGCCAAGAGCGCTCCGGTGGTTATTTTACCAGCTGTCAAGGGCAGTCATCCAGAATGACCTAGATATGCCGTAATGTCGCTGTTTGATGGCTTCACCTAGGAGGAACTATTTTGGATGTGTAAACACGAGACTCTTTTTCGATATTGCAGCTCAATGGTGTACATTTTCTAAGTCACCTGTGAGATCCTATAAGGAGCCTTTAAGGACAAGCGGGCTAACCCAGATTTCGGGGGTTTCCAGAAATCTTGACCTACAGCAAAAGTGGACATTGCTCTTCGTATAGGAGAAATTTGGTTTCATTGGTGTGGATATTTGGTTGGTTATAGAGAAAACTCTACTTGTCTTTTAAAGAAACTGAACAAGAGGCTAAATCTTTACCTTCGATTTTCTCAAAACAGCATATTTAGGGATAGCCCCTTGTGCTTAAAAGCGACCACATATTATCTTCGATTCTTTTTATATTGCTTTTTAGAACAACATAAAAAGACTTCTTGGTGAGCCCTTCAGTTCACATATCGGGTGAATTTGACCAATGAAACACGAGGAGAGCTAAATGCTGCCATAAAAGGCTTTCAGTGGAACAACAAGAGCGGAATTATGGTGCGAACGCAGTGTCCTAATTTGGCAACACAGTTTTGCCGCAGTATCTATTCGGAAACGGCTCCGACAGAAATAGACCAATCAAAATGCTTTGTGCCTCTAGACTAAGTAAAGAAATCGGGGGGCATGCCCCCCCCCCCCCTGTTTTAATCCCTTATTTGATATTTTGCCGTTAAGTTTGAAATTTTCTTGAAAAGAATTGATTTGCGACAGTTCTAGTGGCTATATGTATGATCTGCAGCAAATAATACGCAGTTTAATCCCTCAAAGTAGTGCATCTGTGTGCGGGAGTGCGTCTCTGAATAGTTCCCGGGTGCTCGCCGAAGATGTCTCCGAATAGTATCTGCCCAACTTTGCTGTCAGGAGATACGGCGAGGTGTTTTACTCAGAGGTAGTTCATCACAACGGCACTTGTTTAGAATAATATGTGTGAGGCGGCGTGGTGGAATCAGGCTCTTGTCAAAATAATCAGAGTGAAGAAACTTCCTTTTTTCCGTAGGTTTGTGAATTTCTATCATTTTTTTGGTTTTTGGCTCAACACCTTTCATGCCCATTAAAAAACTCATTTTTGTGTGGATTTTCCTGAAAAACGTTGACTAAAGGCACAAAAAAATGTAAATTTTCAGTTACCACGGACTCTTAAGCTAAGGAAATAACTAATCTTTGGCAGCCATTTTCTCACTAATTTTACCTCTGAAAACAGGTGACCCCCACCTCCTTCATTCACAAATATCTCGACTTGTATTCAAGATAAATGTCTATCTTTTTCAACCAAATAAAAACAAGTGAACAAGCTTTAAGATGATACCAATAACTCTACATGCCCAAAATATACGAGAGCCTGGTTCCACCACGCTGCGTTATATATTCTTGTGGAGGGAAAGGAATGCGTGTATGTATGTGTGTATTTGTGTGTGTGTGTTTGTGTGTGCGTGTGTGTGTATTTGT
>NW_004797913.1:147997-149151 GCF_000002075.1 Aplysia californica | reverse complement strand
ATTAAACCTTAAACAAATAACCCTTGTGCACTGATCAGGTCAGTGGTCAAGGCTGAGTTCACTTTCGTCCTGTGGTAATCCAGTCTATGGGATAATTGGCCCAGAGTAATAATATAGGGCATCAATTATCACTTGGAGCGGAAGAAAAACCTTGGAAGTTCTACAAATATCCCACCCTTTCTCTCTCTCTCTCTCTCTCTCTCTTTCTCTCTCGCTCTCTCTCTCTCTCTCTCTCTCTCTCTCTCTCTCGCCACCTGTTCTTTCTAGTTCTCCCTCTTGGCCTCGCTTTTTCTCATCCCCAGTCACGCTCTCTCGCTCTCTCTTTTTCTCTTCCCCCTTTTCTCTCTCCCTCTCCCTCCACCCTTCTCTCTCTCTCTCTCCCCCCCAATTTTTCTGTCTCTCCCATACATGACTTTAGCGAAAAATTCTTAACTCATTAATGGTGTTCATTCGGACCATTCAACAACTCGCGGAGATGTAGTTTCGGGGTGGAACTTCGTCGTTCAAACAGATTTTTAGATTTTATTTTATTTTTCTGACTGACCTGATCAGTACACAAGGGTTATTTGATTAAGGTTTAATCCAACTACATGTATATATTCAAGTACTCAGAAAAGTACTTTGAAAAGTTTTAATAAGAGTTTTACGGATCTTGCAACACAATAAGGTCATGCACATGCCGAAGATTAAAGGTGTTACAAGAGAGCAACAAACACAAAAAAGAAGGAGGAGAGATGAGGACGATAGATGTTTGATAGGAAAGAAGGGGCAAAACAACACCAGAGCACCCGCCAACCATCCACTCTAGAACTTTGAAAAGGCAGGCAACAAAATGCATACTATGAAAAATATGCAAACTTGCGTTTCTGATTTGTGTATGACGGTTCAAAATGTGCCGAAACATTGCATTTGGTGTGCTGCTAATCAGATGTATGTTTCCGCTACGTCTTCAAACAGTTAATCTGGTTGTCTGTCTGCTGAAGGACACGATGTATTGACAATAAATGGAAAGAGCAAGTCAGAGATTCAGAGCTGAACTTTAAGAAAAAAAAGCTCCATTAGCGACCCACCCCCCTTAGATAGATAATACATCTCTCTCTCTCTCTCTCTCTCTCTCTCTCTCTCTCTCTCTCTCTCTCTCTCTCTCTCTCTCG
>NW_004797913.1:145007-147794 GCF_000002075.1 Aplysia californica | reverse complement strand
GCACAGACAGACAGACAGACAGACAGACACACACCCCCCCCCCCCCATAGAACCGCATACATTCATTAGTTCACGGAATGCACAGATCGTTTGAACTAGAACGAAGTCAGTGTTCCCTAGACGTAGCACATACATACACACAGCCTCCAGTTTCTCGCCCGGACCACTCGGGTTTCAAGTTCCAACTAGATCAAGCCGATCAGAGCAACGGTTGTACGTGTGTGCCCACATTCTGATCGGGGGGCTCTCGTGGTCTAGAGGTTATTGTGTGCACCTCTCATTTATTTGGTCCCGGGTTCGAAACCTACCGCGACGAAAATTGTTGCTCTCCAAAATATTCTACAAGCACCTCCTTTTCTTCTCTCTGAACATGTTATTTTGTCTGTATTCGTCTCCACTTTCTGCCCACCCCCCTTTGCCCCCCTCTTATGGACTCCTGACTCTTTTTGAAGCCTTTCTATTGCTATCCTATAGCTCCTTCTTACCGCTGTCTTTCAACCACACCCCTGTTCTTAAGGTAGGTAAGATCTAAAAACTAGCCTTCTCGGACAAGGGCGACAAATTTCGGATGTCACATGTGCAAGTTGCAAACGTTAAATATCTGTTGGTGATCCTAAAATCGGTAAGAGTTGGCTTCGGCCGCCACCAGGGCAAAATTAAAAATTCCTACCGAAAACTGAAGATGTTGAGGCCCCCGCGTTCATATGACCTTATTATGCAGTTGTGAGAGCTGTTTAACACTTACCAGAGGGGCTCTCGTGGCCTAGAGGTTAAGGTGTTGGCCTCTCATTCAAAAGGTCCCGGGTTCGAATCCGGGTAGCTACCGAAAAATTTTCTTCTCTAAATTTGTCTCCTTTCACATCATTTCCTGCTCTCTAGCAATGTTCTGTCGTCTGCTTTCGTCTCCTCTTTCTGCCCCCACCCCTCACCTCCTTTGTCCCTTCCTCTGGGCTCCTGATTCTTTCTGCAGCCTTTCTAATGCTACTCCTTCACTTCTTACTTCTGTCTTTCTGCCACACCCCTGATCTTCTGGTAGGAAAGATCTACACCTAGCCTTCTCGGACAAGGGCAAAAAATCTCGGAGGGCCCGTGTGCAAGCTGCGCACGTTAAAGATCCCTTGGTAGTCTAAAATCGATAAGAGTAGGCTTCGACCGCCACCCGGGCAAAATTCAAAATTTCCTACCAACTGAAAATATAAGGTGTGTCCCGCGCGCTCATATTATGACCATATGCAGTTGCGAGCGCCGTAAAACACTTCACAAAACAAAACAAAACACTTACCAAAGCAAAGCAAAAACACAACAGTTGGCGCACTTGTCCTGCTGATTTGGCCGGCAATGTTGTTTTTGTTCCGATTCATGCTGTGGTTACCTCCCCTGACAGCAGGGCTGGGCAATGAGTCGCTATATAGCAAAATCCGGATTATATGTTAGTGCACATCTTCAGCAAATATTATGATATGAACCGCTTCGGCAAATGAGTTAGAACCACTTGGACAAACGGGTTAGCAATACTTCAACAAACGGGTGCCCCCACTTCGGCAAACGGGTCAGGAAAGAGAGTTTAGAGTCTGAATTCGGATTATGTTTTTGGGAGAATTATCCGGTTATCCTTAAAAATTACCCGTATTTTACACACCTCAACCTGACAGGAGAGCAGTCTGCACAACGACATAATTCACAGGTCAGGGAAAAGGGAAGTCTATCAGGCTAATGGAGAATGGAGAAACTGCTGCGTTGCTAAACGGGCGTATGTCGAAAACACTCTGCACGATTAGCTGTGATTAATGGCTAAAAGATATACTGCATGGTGCGCTTAGAAATAGAACCCCCCCCCCCCCCGGTTCTCCGGTGCTTGCGAAAAGAACGTGGTATGTCGCACAAAGATAGTCTCGGACATATTTTGTTGTTCTTCACTTTTACCAATTATTGGTCGCTTTTAAGGACAAGCGGGTTAACCCAGATTTCGGGGGTTTCCAGAAATCTTGACCTACACCAAAAGTAGGCATTGCCCTACTTATAGGAGACGTTTGGTGTCATTGATGTGCTTATTTGTTTGGTTATAGAGAAAACTCTCCTTTTCTTTTTAAAAAACTGAACAAAGGGCAAAAACTTTACCTTCGATTTTCTCAAAACTGCATTTTCGGGATATCCCTCTTATGCTTAAAAGTGACCAATTTTACCGCTTGTCAGTGTTGTTGGCGGGTGCTCTGGTGGAGTGGTTACCTCCTTCTTTCCTATCAAACGACGATCACCCTTTTCTCTCCTTTTTCTTTTTTGTGTGTACGTTACTCTCTTGTAACACCTCTATTCTTCGGCACTTATATGGCCGTATTGTGATGCAAGTGCCGAAAAACTCTTACTAAAACAAAAACAAAAAACAAAACAAAAAAGAAAAAAAAAGCAGTTCATACCGGCGGGCGTGGTGTCTGCGGTGTAGTAGCGTAGCGGTAAGGCGACTCGCTGATGCACGCAGCAGACACGAGTTCGATTTTCGAGTGGGGAGAAGATTTTTATCGAGTATTTATCTTTCTTTATTCATGGATATTGTATCCCTTTTAGTTCATCATTTTCCCTTTCGTTGTTCTCTTTCTTTTTTCTTTCTCTCTTTTTCTCTCCCCTTTTCCCACTTTCTCTCTTTCGCTCTCTTTCTAACTTCTTTAGCCGTTCTCTCACTCACTCAATGTATTTTTCTGGGTACGTGGACATGGTCGTGTGTGTGTGTGTGTGTGTGTGTGTGTGTCTGTGTGTGTGCGAGTGTGTGTGTATATATGTGTGTGTGTGTGT
>NW_004797913.1:139173-140679 GCF_000002075.1 Aplysia californica | reverse complement strand
CTGTCTGTCTGTCTGTCTGTCTGTCTGTCTGTCTGTCTGTCTGTCTGTCTCTCTCTCTCTCCCCCTCTCTCTCCCTCTCTCTCTCCTACGCTCTCTCTCTCTCTCTCTCTCTCTCTCTCTCTCTCTCTCTCTCTCTCTCCCAGAGACACATTTCCCAACCTGGATTTTCTCTTCCTCCAACCCACCCACGGTTTCCTCAGTGCCATATCGTGGTTCTCTCTCATAGTTCACTTCTCTGTCTTGTGGGTCGGTGGTGGGTGCTCTGGTGCGGTTTGCTTTTTCTTTCCTGTAAAACCTCTATCATCCTTATATTCTCCTCTTCTTCTTTTTGTGTTTGTTTTTATTTTGAAATACTTCTAATTTTTGGCCACTCTAGGACCTCATTGTTTTGCAAGTGCTGCAAAACGCTTATTCAAAAAGAAAAAAAACAACAAATCAAAATCAAATTAAAAATGTCTCTTTCCACCAATATCAGACAGTGCTCGTCACCCTTTTTATAACAAGCCGTCACTTCTGCCACCTCAAAGACGCTAAATAAGTTGGTGGTTGGCGGGTGCTCTGGTGTGGTTTGCTCCTTCTTTCCTATCAAACGACTATCGTCCTTTCCTCTCCTCCTTCTTTTTTGTGCATGTTACACTCTTGTAACACCTCTAATCTTCGGCATTTATATTGCCTTGTTGTGTTGCAAGTGCCGTAAAACCCCTACTAAAACTAAAAGACGCTAAACATTTCGAACCGCCCCCCTACATGTATTTCCTATCGCGGCATTTATTGTACCAGTCGTATCTAGGGCTGGGCATTGAGTCGCTTTAGCAAAATCCGGATATCTTAATGCACCTCTTCGGCAAATAATATGTTATGAACCGCTTCGGCAAATTTGGTTAGAACCACTTCGACAAGCGGGTAGCATCATTTCAACAAATGGGTGCACCCACTTCGGCAAACGGGTCAGGAAAAAAGAGAGTTAAGAGTCTGAATTCGGATAATATCTAATTGAGGATTATCCTATTATCCGGATATTTATCCGGATTTTGCTCATCTCTAGTCGTATCCCTCTCAGCCCAGGTTGGCCCGGACAGGCATTGTAATAGTAGAAGAAGGGCCGGGCCGCCTCGAAAGGATCTAAACAATTGTGATGGAGACGTACACGTTTTACACAGTTTTATAACTACAGTTTGCTGTTGCTCTTGCTTCTGCTGCTGGTGGTGGTGCTGTTGCTGTTGCTGCTGTTGCTGCTGTTGCTGCTGTTGCTGCTGTTGCTGTTTTTGTTGTTGTTGCTTCTGCTTTTGCTGCAGCTTCTGCTGCAGTTGTTGATGTTGTTGTTGTTGTTGATGTTTTTGTTGTTGTTATTGTTGCTGCTGTTGCTTCTGCTGGGGCTTTTGTGATGATGATGATGATGATGATGATGATGATGATGATAATGGTAGTGGTGCAATTAATGAGGGCGAAGGCGAGGACTAAAGTTATTTATCTCTCACTAACGTCCTTATGAATAATAATAATAAT
>NW_004797913.1:133876-135263 GCF_000002075.1 Aplysia californica | reverse complement strand
GAGAGAGAGAGAGAGAGAGAGAGAGAGAAAGAGAGAGAGAAAGGGAGAGACAGAGTGTGTGTGTGAGAGAGAGAGAGAGAGAGAATAAGACGACAACAAAAGAGGGACAGAAGGAAAATGTGCTTGATAACGACGACACGACGACAGCACACTATGTTGCGATATAAACAATGACAATGTATTATTATCAATGGCAGCATAAACAATAGCTATATAGACAATAACAATAACATAAACCATTCCAGCAAGTGTAATCTTATCGTGCATGGGCTAGACAACCACCCAGGTAGAAGGTGAGTTTAGGGGTAGGCGGTTGACGGGTGCTCTTGTGTGGTTTGCGTCTTCTTTTCTATCAAACATCTATCGTCCTTCTCTGCCGTCCTTCTTTTTTGTGTGTTTGTTACTCTCTTGTAACATTTCTAATCTTCGGCACTTATATGACTTTATTGTGTTGCAAGTGCCGCAAAACACTTACTAAAACTTAAGGAGAGTTTCAGAGTATAATAGTCGTGAATAGCAGAATTCCCCTCATACGCATTTAAGGCACACATTCGATATATTTTATTATTGTTTCGCACTAACAGATTCCGGCTTACTTCAACAAAATAGAGAGGGTTTTTTTAAATAAAAAAAAGATCATACTGGACGAACGAGAGGGTGATTTTCTGATGTTAAATGCCTTTTGTTTTTGCGTATTTTTCCGTTTAAGACAATGATGAAGGGGGATCTGCAGCACAGAAACATTGTCTTTTGTTCATGACATGACGCCGACCCACATGTGGCCCCCATAGAAAGTGGAGACCTTGATTGTTCTCGATGGGTCAGCTAAATTCCGAACAGAAGGCCCAAGTTCGTTTTTTATTGACGGAACAATTAGGTACGGTACCTCGAAAGGAATTCGACGTGGGATAAAATACTATTCTCCAGAGAAGACGACAAAGAATTTGGTCTCTTCAGGATTTTAAAAAAAAAGGTGTTTTACGGTGCTCGGGTGGCGGCCGAAGCCTACTGTAATGGATTTTTAGACCACCAAGGGAACTTTAACGTGCGCAACAAACGAGATTTTTCGCCCTTGCCCGAGAAGGCTAGGTGTAGATCTTTCCTATCAGAAGATCAGGCGTGTGGCTGAAAGACAGCAGTAAGAAGGAGCCAAGGAGTAGCAGTAGAAAGGCTGCAGAAAGAGTCATGAGCCTAGAGGAGGGGGCAAAAGAGGTGATGGGGTGGGGGCAGAAAGAGGAGACGAAAGCAGACGACAGAACATTGCTAGAGAGCAGAAAAGGAGGTGAAAGAAAACAATTTTAGAGAAGAAAATCTTTCAATCGCTTCCGGGATTCGAAACCGGTACCTTTGAATGAGAGACCAACACCTTAACTCTAGGCCACGAGAG
>NW_004797913.1:131448-132441 GCF_000002075.1 Aplysia californica | reverse complement strand
CTCTCTCTCTCTCTCTCTCTCTCTCTCTCTCTTTACCCTCTCTTTACTCTCTCCTCGCTGTCTCTCTCTATCTCTCTCTTTCTTTACTCTTTCTCCCTTTGTCTCTACTCTCTCTTTCTCTATCTCTATATCTCTCTCTCTCTTTACTCTCTCTTCTCTCTCCATTTCTTTCTCCTCTATTCCTTTCACACACAAACAAACGCATCAACAAACAAATAATCACACACACACGCACGTGCACACATATGTGTTTCTCACCCATCAACACAATTTAGATAATTTAGGCGTCGGGCTGCATCGACCCTGCCTCCCAAGGTCAACCTGGGCGGAGTGGGAAACAACAGACTGATGATAATTATAGTAATCATGATCATCATGATCATCATGATCATCATGATCATCATGATCATCATGATCATCATCATCATCATCATCATCATCATCATCATCATCATCATCATCATCATCATCATCATGCAGTGCCAGATCTGCGACAGATATCGGCGATCATGGTTCTCCATTCATTCCTTTGCTTGGGTGCTCTGAAAAAAAAAGCCACGTTTTCCTGATCTTCCCCTGACTGTCACCCACTTGTTCAGGTTCCCCAAGTAGGTTGCTCTGGGCCTACCCCGTCCTTTGATGATAACACACCATAAAATTATTGCTGTCTCACATAGGATTCATACACGTGCACGTATGTGCGCAACGGCTAAAAACCAAACCACGTCTCCCGAGACTGTAGATGGGAAATGGATGAAGGTCCAATAAACTACCATATGGATGGGTAGACAGCTGTTTTCATACCAGGTCAGCTGCTAGTTTCTTAACCAGTTGGGGGGAAAAAGCATAAGTTTAGCTTAGAATATAAATATTTGAAAAGGTGCTGCTACCTGTGTGTAGGCGGGATGGATAAACCAATCAGAATGCCTCGTGCGGATTTCCTGAGCTTGCTTTTTGTCCTTGGAGCTAAGTCTTCTTCTGGGATATATATAT
>NW_004797913.1:128324-129509 GCF_000002075.1 Aplysia californica | reverse complement strand
CCTCCCCCCTCCCCACCCATCTTCCACCAACCCACACACATCTCACCACACATAGAACCGGTTTTCTTCCTGCCACGTTCAGGTAAGAGGCCCTCAAAGGTAAAGCAAGATCATTTCAACCACTGTGGGCCTGAGAGTTAGATTGTTATAAATAAATAGAATTCCCCTCCAACTTCCTAGCGTGGCTTATAACCTCTTACGCGACCACACCCCCTTTTATTCACTTAATTTCCCGAGAGACGATAATATAACATCAATCATTGTTTGTGCGGAAAGTCAGAAAATTAAATGAATTAATTTAACTGATCTGAATTGAACTGAGTTGAATATTTACGACAAGGAGACTCATACATTGGTATTGCAACAGCAACAACATTTAAATGGTTGTTGTAGATATTATATGGGGGTGGGGGGCGGGAGGGAGCTCAAAAAGAATTTTCAGTTTGGTAGAAGTTAATTTTGAATTTTGGCCGGGCGGCGGCCGAAGCCTTCTCTAATCGATTTCAGGACCTCCAAGGGATCTTTAACGTGCGCAACGTGCACGCAGGACCCCCCGAGATGCTTTTGCCCATATTTGAGAAGACTAGGTATTAGATTTTACGTACCCTAAGATCAATGGTGTGGCTGACAGTCACTATTAAGAAGGAGCCAAAGAAATAGCACTGGTAAAGCTACAGAAAAAGTCAGGAGCCCAGAGGAGGGTGCATTTTGGGGGAGGGGGGGGAGACGAAAGCAGACGAGTGAACTAGGTTAGAGTGAAGAAAAGGAGATGAAAGGGTAATATTTTAGAGCAGAAAAGTTTCCGTCGTTGTGAGGTTTCGAACTCGGGACCTATTGAATGAGAGGAAAACCCCTCTTGACTACGGGAGCCCCCTCAATACGTTGAAAAGTGCAACCCTGTATGTTATCTTGGGTACGCAGTTTAGGCTTCAAAATGCCCTGTGAAACTTGAGTTAACGTTAACCCCTTTTGAGCATCAGGTTTAGTCTTCCATTGATATGGCAACCTGAGCCGCCCCACATCCCAAAAAAGAAGAAGAAAAATAATGGAAGACGGCTTTGGCTGCTATTCGTATGTAATTGAAAGATTAAACTAAAGTCATGAAACACTCTTTTAAAAAACAACCCAAAACACAACAAAGCAAACCAAACAAACACACACACACAAACACACACACACACCCAC
>NW_004797913.1:124804-128182 GCF_000002075.1 Aplysia californica | reverse complement strand
TATCTGTCTGTCTATCTATTTGTCTGTCTATCTATCTATGCTTTGGTCTTATTTCTTCCAATGGCTCTGCTATCAGTGGTGTGTTTGCCTGCCTGTCTCTCTACACGTCTGTTTGTTATCCTATCTCCGTCCCCAGTCTCCCCCCCTCTCTCCTCCCCCCTCTCCTCTTGTCTCCCCCCTCCTCTCTTTCTCTTTCTCCCCCTCTCTCCCTTTCCGTTCCTAGATCCCCTTTCTCGTGATCATGCATAGCGGAATGAAACTTGTGCACACACACTCAGCCCCCCTCCCAACTCACCAACAGACACACGTATTACACACAAACACACACTCGCACGTGCGCGCGCACGCGCGCGCACAAACACACGTACACATAGAAACTCACACAAATATCCATATATACATTAAATATTCTCCCACTTAAATACATACCCATGTGCATACTCGCAGCAAAGCCAACTTACCCCCCCCCCTCACCCCCTCCACACACACAGGCACTCCCCACTGACCCGCCGTCATTCACAGCCTCTCTCTCTCTCTCTCTCTCCCTCTCTCTCTCTCACACGACAACCCCCCACACGCACCCACACCCCCTCCACACACACAGACACACACACCCCCCAAAAACACAATCGGCACCATCCTTCGAGGATCGAAAGTGCTGATCTACGGGACACGACGCGACGACGACAGCTTCTACTACTATGGTTAGTGATGGACTTATAGCTCCTTGCGTGTGGTTTGAGGGCCTTCCCTGGTTAGATACACCGTTTCTTCTCGTTCCCTGTGTTAGTGTTTCTATCTACGCTTCCTGCTTTTACCCTGTACTCAATGTCCATTACTGTCTGCGTTGATGTGCTTTTCTTTGCTCCAACAAACCAACATACTTGCTTCTTTTTTCCTATCTAACACCTATAGTCCTTATCTCCCCTTTTTCTTTTTTTATGTTTGTTACTCTCTTGTAACACCTCTAATTTTCCTGCGCTCATACGACCTTATGCAGTTGCACGCGCCGTAAAACCTCTACCAAAACTAAAAACTGAATCTAATCTTCTGGCGGACAACATAATAATATACTACATCCCTGTACATTTCAAGTGGAGCAAGGCCAGTGTGAAGGACACCCGAACCCCGTCTGACACTGTTCACACTTCTTTTCTCTCAACTGATCCGTCTGACAGGCTACAATGTGTGGCAGGAAAAAATTCAATTTCCAGAAAGTATCGATTGATCACTGGGCTTGGAATGCCGCGAGAGGCTTACAGAACGGAGGAAATCCGATGGTAACTCGGGCATTTGTTTTGTACAAATGATAAACGCAAGTCGTGTTTTTTCCTCATGTTTGGTGTTTAGATAAAATCAATATTCACTTGCGGCTGGGACGTAATTTAAAATATTTGCGAAACATGACTTACTCAGATGCTATTGGAGAACAGTTCAAACCTTGTGTTGAACTGTAATATTGTGTCTGCAACGTATTCTTTTACAGTTTTTGGCACTGTCACTCGTGATAGAAATATGCTGTATGTCTGCAATGTCATAATATTTGCTTCCTTTTTTTGCGTGCAATAGAAATGAGTTTCTGTCTCAAGAAGGAACGTTTTTTTTTTCTTTCGAAGTTCACCGTCTGTAAAAGCCTCCCCTTTTGCAGTCTAAGATAATTCTTTATTATCCCAGAGGGAAATTTTATTTTGGCTGCACAGGACCGTAAAAACACAATCAGGTATACATAAAAAATCCAAATTGTATATTACTCTCATTAAAATTCAACATGAAAAGAGAAGTTAAGCTGGCAAAATGTACAGATTCCTCATTCAACCACATGCAGGAATTTGATTACAAGACCTCTGGATACATACTTTAAAGAGCAATACACATTATGCTTATTCTGACAATAGCTTTAGGCAAGAGGGTAAAAGAACTTTCTTTTATGTCTTTCTTTCTTCGTTTTTGAAGGTACATGTCTGCCTCTGTGTGATCTTACAATTTGCGCGGAAAGTGGGTGTGATGGGTAGTCTAGTACGCACACCCGGCGTCTTCACTTTCTGAGGGGCTACATGTGGTTACTTGCTACTTCTTTCCAATCAAACATCTATCGTCCTTTTTTCTCCTTCTTTTTGTGTATGTTACTCTCTTCTATTCTTCGGAACTTATTAACCTTATTGTGTTGCAAGTGCCGTAAAACACTTACTTAAACTAAAACCAAGCAGTCTAAAACGCACACCCGGGGTCTTCACTTTCTGTGGGGCTACATGTGGGTCGCTTTGACCTCAATCGCTAAAGACACTTTGGAATTATCTTAAGAATGGGGAACTCAAGTAGACTTTTATCTCTTAGCCTTTCTACTGGGGTGCAGTGTCTCACATAGTCACATAGCCTTGGTAACTCTCACGGCAGCTGTAGTATAGTGGACCTATAAATGGTTCGCTTTTAAGCACCAGGGGACTATCCCGAAAAATGCTGTTTTGAGAAAATCAAAGGTAAAGTTTTTGCCCCTTGTTCAGTTTCTTAAAAAAGCCACAACCAAGGAGAGTTTTGTCTATAACCAAAAGCACCAATGAAACCAAGCTTCTCCTATAGGGAGTACCATGCCCACTTTTGGTGAAGGTCAAGATTCCTAGAAACCCCCGAAATCTGGGTTAGCCCGCTTGTCCTTAAAAGCGACCAATTGATCTAAAATGTGTCCAAAGGGGTATAACCGCTCTGGGTAATAACTCATTAAACAATCTACATTAATTCACCGAGGATGTACAGTGCTTGAAGACAGCTGTTTTGGAGAACTTTGAATAAAGAAACATTCCTTCCTTACTCATATCGTTTCTAATTGTTTCCTTTCTCTGACATTTAAAAAGGCAAGCAGAAAATAGTTAGATATATCCACAAAGAGCACGCCCCCTCCGCTAATAAGAAAATAACACTTAGGTCAAGGACGATCTTCCTCTTTTCCTTTCTGTCTGCGTCTAGTTATTTGATAGTTTCTGTCTGTCAGATTTTCTGTTGCTTCCTTTCCCCATCCACCCCTTCTGTCTGTCTGTCTGTCTGTCTGTCTGTCTGTCTGTCTGTGTGTCTGTCTGTGTGTCTGCCACTCTCACTTAGTCGTTACCACTCCCTGTTTATTTTTCTCCCTCTCTTCCTCCCTTTCAATCAACTTTGTTGTCTCTCACTTCCTCTCTATCCACACCCCCTCTCTCTATCTTTCTCTTTCTCCCTCTCTCTGCCCCTCTCTCGTTCTGTCTACCTTCCTACGTCATTCATTTCCTCACATAGAGGATTCTCCTCTTGTCCTTTGCTGCCAGCAGCCAGTTACTTGGTAGCTTCTTTCCGTCAAACTTTCTGTTGCTTCCTGTCCACGACTGCTCTCTCTCTCTCTCTCTCTCTCTC
>NW_004797913.1:119504-121367 GCF_000002075.1 Aplysia californica | reverse complement strand
CTCTCTCTCTCTCTCTCTCTCTCTCTCTCTCTCTCTCTCTCTCTCTCTCTCCCTCTCCCTATCCCACTTTTTATTTTTATCTATTCACTCATCCATCTTTCTCTCTTTCTGAAATGTGTGTGTTTCTCAAATTCATCTGATTCCTCTTTAGTACTGTCATTATTAAAAACTCGTCTTGCAGACATCTAAAGAGAGAGAGAGAGAGAGAGAGAGAGAGAGAGAGGAGAGAGAGATAGAGAGAGAGAGGGGGAGTGCAAACACGAGAAAAAAAATGAGAGAGAGAGAAAGAAAGAGAGAGAGAGAGAGAGAGAGAGAGAGAGAGAGAGAGAGAGAGAGAGAGAGAGAGACTTTCTTGGTTCCAGTTCTTCTTTTCCCAGGACTTGCTACTTCGCAATTTAATTAGCCTCTGTAGCCGTGTTGTTCAACTTCCATAAATCCCCTAGACAGTAAAGAGTTTCTGGTGCCGAGAAGCTTCCAAAACTTACTCTTTACCCACAGATTCATTCATTTTGTCTTTCTTCTTTTTTTAATTTTTAGCTTTCCTTTTCTTTGTTTTTCAGCTTACTTTTCAGCTGTTTTTTTTCTCCCTTTTTCAGCTTTTTCTTTCTTTAATTTTCAGCTTTTTTTTCTTCCTCCAATGTTTAGCTTTCCTTTTCTTCCTTTTTCAGCTTCCTTTTTCTTTCTTCCTCCAACGTAGGCGCACACACTGGTAGAGGCAGATTGTTTGCCTCCTTGTGAATTCGGACACATTAGCCGTGGTTTCAGAAGTTGATTGACTGTTAATGTCTTACACCCCTATTAACACTATTTGTGAGGCAGCGTGGTGGAATCAGGCTCTCGTCAAAATAATCAAAGTGAAGAAACATGCATTTTTCAGCAGGTTTGTGAATTTTTATCAAATTTTTGGCACGACACCAGTCATGCCCCTTAAAGAACTAATTTCTGAGTGGAATTTTCTGAAAAACGATGGTTAAAGGCACACAAAATGTAAATTTTCAGTTACCACGGACTCTTAAGCTAAGGAAATACCTCATCTTTGGGGGCCATTTTCTCACTAATTTTACCTCTGAAAACAGGTGACCCCGCCTCCTTCATTTACAAATATGTCGACTTGTATTCAAGTAATATAGATATTTTTTTCATCCACAAAAGACAAGTGAACAATCTTTAAGATGATACCAAAAACTCTATATGCTCAAAAATTTACGAGAGCCTGATTCCACCACGCTGCCTCACATTTAAGAAATTTAGGAGATCAGCGGCTTTGGGCCGGCCCATCAGCAAGTCTACTCTCTCTTTATAAAATAATTTTCACCCTTGTGAACTGAACTCGATGTCTTCAGCGCGAAAAGCAACGAGTCTAAGTATACCGCATCGAAAACACCTCTGCTTTCGGAGTAAATTTCTCCCGTATGAGATTCGAACTGGAGTCTTCCCATAGTGAGATGACGTTAATGATATTGTGTTTTTTAGTAAGTGTTTTACGGAACTTGCAACACAATAAGGTCATATAAGTGCCGACTGTAATGACCTTGAGTAATAACCAAAGGGAGGCAGTTTAGAACATCGGCGTAGATTTACTCCCGAACCAACAATGCGAAAGGGAATTATTTATAAAATCCCCACACAGATTATATTAGATTTTGTTCCTCGACAGAGTGCACCGTAAGTTCAGCTGGTGTCATGCTCGGATATTATAGTGTGCATTTCCCTGGTTCGTTTCCCAAATTGGGAAAGGGGGGGGAGAGATAGATAGATAGATAGATAGATAGATATATATAGAGAGAGAGACACACACACATACAGAAAGAGAGTGAGTGAGTGAGTGAGTGAGTGAGTGAGTGAGTGTGTGTGTGTGTGTGT
>NW_004797913.1:114815-116085 GCF_000002075.1 Aplysia californica | reverse complement strand
TGTGTGTGTGTATGAGTGTGTGTGTGTGTGTGTGTTTATGTGTATGTGTTTGTGTGTGTGTTTGTGTGTGTGTATGTGTGTGTGTGTGTGTGTGTGTGTGTGTGTGTGTGTCTGTCTGTGTATCTGTGTGTGTATGTGCGTGCGCGTGTGATTTCGTACAAAAGCATTTTAGATTTCAAATAACCTGAGAATAGTTAGGAATGTTATATGTTTTTTTGGGGGGTAATTATAGATAGTAAAGGACATGGAGCCTACATCCTAATAACGATAGAAGTCACGTAAAGTTGTTCCCGCATCCGATCCGGACATTGGGGATTGCCTTGTTAGTGAGACAACTTCCTGGGCTTTCGGCATATTGTGGTAGGGTGGCCAGTTCCTTTCCACGCCGCCTTTACTTCCCCAACTCGAAGTGAGGTACCCATTACTTCTGGGTGGGCAGGAGGGGGCGAAAAAAATCCGTGTCCGAACCGGGGCTCGAACCCGGACTTTCCGCTTCAGAGACGAACGCGCTAACTGCTCCGCCACCAGACCCCCTGATAAGGATATGCCATAGAAATACTACCCATGATCCTTATAGCGGCATTAAGCGTCCTTTTCTGCCCCAAATTCCGTCGTCCTGATCGTTCTCATTCCTGAATCTGAATAGACTTGGATTACTTGGATCCAGAGCTGGAACCATAGCAGGCTGCACATGTCCATACCTGCTCATCTCTCCTTTCCAGCGTCCACCCCAGGGTCTTCCTGCTAATTGTCTCCCTGAGGAGCTGGTTTGAGACACGCCTGACCACTCCTCGGAGTAAACTTTTTTCCCCTGTGCCCCGCACACACTTATCTTTTATTGTGCTGAGTATTTGGGAGTCTTTCTCCTCTTGGTCGTGAAGGCTCTCCTTGCATCTGGCGATCACCATTGGTGGGTCGAGCATGATTCGGCCATTGGGTGCTGCTTTGCCGGCAAGTTCATCTGCACTGTGTCTCTGAAAATCCAAAATTGCTAATCTGGAGAATTATTGAGGTCTCGGAGCCCTAAACTTACGTTAATGAAAGGAATTGTGGCGAGAATTAAGATCACTCCCGGCGTTTGATCAGTTGTAAAAAAATTGGCTGACATCAACAAAGTACACACTTTTCACTACAACACATGTCGACATATAGCCTGCCTCACAACTCTGTCGCCATCTGTTGGTCAGGTCAATGTATATTTTTAAAAATGAAATAAAATCGGGACTTTTTAGAGTGTCTCGGAAGAGGGGGGGGGGCACACTCCTGTTAC
>NW_004797913.1:112078-113954 GCF_000002075.1 Aplysia californica | reverse complement strand
CTGTCTGTCTGTCTGTCTGTCTGTCTGTCTGTCTGTCTGTCTGTCTGTCTGTCTGATTACGTCTCTCAGTGTCACTATGTGTCTAGCTACCCTTTTCTCTATTTTTGTATCGGCTCGTAAAAAACCCAACAAAAATAAACTAACTAACAGATAAACTGACAGACATGCTATAGCACTGTTTTGACATTGGCTACAAAACGCATACCGTAGTTTGAATGAAATCACTTGTATAAACTTGCCTGTGCTATTATATCGACTTTTTCTTTAAGGTTCGATTTTACGGAAAATGTCCACGACTTTTGTTCTTAGTTTTGTGGACAATCTTTCAAATTTCAACGAACAAACAAGTGTTCAGATGGGACAATTTTAACAGACGCTGTTTCTTAACATCTCTCTTTCTTCATTTGTGACAAATCATGTGAATGGCGTCGGTAGCCTAGTGGTTAGGCTACTGGACTCGTAGTCGTGAGTTTGCAGGGTCGGGGGTTCGAGCCTCAGTTCGGTCCGACGTTGTGTCCTTGGGAAAGGCACTTTACACGAACTTCCCTCTTGGATCGGTCCTATCGGAGACGGACGTTAAACTAGGAGGTCTAGCCCCTTAAATAACCTAATAGTATTGATAGGGGCGTTAAACCCATACCATTTCACCATGTTCACAAATCATGTGGGTGCGTCCACTGTTCAGTCTTTGCCTTTGTTGTTTCTGTCTATCAGTCTTACTTTTCCCCCAGCACTGAATCACCATTATTGTGTCGACGTGCTTTCCTTCATCATCATCCAGTGCCAGATCTGCGACAGACATCGGCGATCATGGTTCTCCACTCATTCCTTTCCTTGGATGCTCTCAAAAAAGCTACGTTTCCCTGATCTTTCCCTGTCACCCATTTGGTTAGGTTCCCCTGCCTCGCTTGCCCTCAATTTGGCAGTGAGAGCTAGATGTTCAAGACCCTTATGTCTATTCAGGAGTCCCAAAAATTGCATTTGTCGTTTCCTGATTGTTTTTAACATTGAGCGTCCCACATGGGCTTCATCAAACACTACCTCATTTGATTTCTTTTCCTTTCACGATACTCTTAGCAGTCTCCTAAGAAACCACATTTTTTTGCTTCTATTTTATTTTCACTGTCTTTAGAGATTGTCCAGCATTCACAGCCATATAGGAGGGTTGACCAAAAAACAGGATTTTCTTCACTCCAACAAAAACGAAACAAAAGACAAGTCACGACCTTGTAGATATCAGACGTTCAATTCAAACCGTAGCCTGAACCATACATGTATTGTGTTCTTTGTTTAAATCTAGCGACGTGATTCTTGTCAGACCTGTTGTCTGCCAGGTTAGGACACTTTAACTTTTAGATATTATTTTTGTGCATCAGTGTCACCAAGTACAAACGCCTCCACCCCCCCCCCCCATTCCCTCGTGTGATTTGTTTAAGCCCATCTTTATTAAGTGGTTTGGCGTTTGATGGTTTCAAGTTATCCAAATTTTGTCCTCTCTGCAAAGAGAAAGGGGATGGCGTACGTGCCCAATGCTTCACGAAACATTTGGTCGCTTTTAATCACAAGGGGGCTAGCTATCCCGAAAAATGCTGTTTTGAGTAAATTGAAGGTAAAGTTTTTGGACCATTGTTCAGTTTCTAAGAGACAAGAACAATTTTCTCTATAACCGAACAAATATACCCACCAATGAAACCAAACTTCTCCTATAGGTAGGGCAATGCCCACTTTTGGTGTAGGTTAAGAGTTCTGGAAACCCCAGAAATCTGTGTTAGCCCGCTTGTCCTTAAAAGCGACCATTTATTATATGGTTTTTTTCTTGAGTTCTTCTTTCTATTTTAAAAAGAGTTTCTGTTGTTTTTAAAATATTTGTTTTCTT
>NW_004797913.1:108932-110058 GCF_000002075.1 Aplysia californica | reverse complement strand
GACCCCCCCCCCCTCCACGTGAGCTCATGTTTGCTTTTACCAGGTTAATAATTAAGCATAATATTGGTATGAATATTGAAAGAGACAGATTATCACTTCAATATTCATACCAACATTATGCTACCAGTGCCCGACCTGGACATACCCCCTGGGGCGGTGGTACCGACTGAAGAGTCTTTAGGCCATTCCCAAAGGGGAACATAAACGTGTTCTTATTCTCAGTAGAATTGTAAATGTGCTGATTCATCAATGTCATGCTCATAACTGTGCCTGAACTGCATACGGTGAACTGTTGCGTTTTCTTTCCCAATCCTTACTACCATCATTTTTCCTCTACCCCTTTTGTATGTTTGTCCGCTATTTTTGGGGTGCCTTGATAGTCGAAACAGACTTTGTGCTGTTGAAGCTAGAGAGGTGAGCAGAGTATGTGTGATTCCCTGTAAGGCGTAAGGACTTCTATGTTGACATCCACCCACTGGCTTTCATATGATCTTATGCAGTGGCGAGCGTCGTAAAAAATTCTTGTAAAACAAAAACCTGGACATTAAGTAAAACCCATGAAAGCAAAATCACTGCATGCGAAAAGAAATGTCTCCTCAAAACCCTTAACATCACAAGACGAGACAGGCTGAGAAATGAAGAAGAAAGAGCAGCTATTGGCACTGCATTTCATAGGACAGAGAATAAAATGGTATGTCACCTGGCCATCCAGCCTCGAGAGCCTACTACACCAAGCACCCAGGCTATAAAGGAAGAGGAAGGCCACGCAAAAGGTGGATTGAGGGTGTCAAGGAAACCCTGAGAATACATATCACAACTGAAAGAGCTGCGGAGCTGGCCTACAATAGAAAACTGCATCGAGCAAAAATAGAGCCGGATGAATATGAACGCAAGCAGACGCACAAGACCGCACACATACACACCCGCTCATGCACGCACGCACATACACATATACACACATGGAAACACACACAAAGACTCATAAACACACACATAAACACACTAACGCACCCATACGTACACACATACACACAAACACGCTCATACACAAACACACAAGTACACACACATACACAAACACGTACACTCACTAACCCACATACTCTCTTCCCCACCCCACCCCCTC
>NW_004797913.1:106282-108174 GCF_000002075.1 Aplysia californica | reverse complement strand
TGTGTGTGTGTGTGTGTGTTTGTTTGTTTGTGTGTGTGTGTGTGTGTGTGTGTGTGTGTGTGTGTGTTTAAGTATGAATGTGTATGCATGCGTGTATTGATTTACATGTACTTGTTGGTGTTCGTGTGTATGTGTATTGGAAGGGTGTTGGATGGAGGAGAATGTGTTAATTTCCATCGGTTTGCTTTCCTTCTGCCTAGATCTATATTCCCATGACCTCGTCTTGTATTTGCACCAGTGACCCCGTGACTTCCCATTCTGATGGTTTCCCAACCCGCTAACAACTCCCCACACTCCGTTACTTTCACACTACCCCTCCCCCTCCCACCCCGCCTTCAGCAACCCCCGTCCCTCCCTTCTACCCTCTCTCCCCCTTCTCCCATTCTCCCCCCCCCTCAGCAACACCTCCCCCTCCCTTCTCCATCTTCTCTCCTTCTGTTCTCCCCCCCTCCCCCTAATCGCAACCTTAACTATTGGCCCACTCAGCGAGGACCATGTGTTATACAACCCGTATTACATCGCTCGTCCTTATTGGCAGAAATCGACGGGGGGTTTCGCGACCAGCACGACTGAATTACTCCGCGGCACTGGTATATTGTTCCAGTGTATCCTTCCGCAAAACTGGCACTGTTCGGTAAGAGTAAACTTTCGCCATCCACTCGGACCTTACTTGACCTACAGCGCGTATGTGGGGGTCGCCACTCTCCGTGGAACCACATTTGGGTCGCTTCAACACCAAGCAAGATAACAAAGTAAGAGTAAACTTTCTCTCTCTCTTTTTTTTTGGTAAGTGTTTTGCGGCGCTCGCAACTGCATAAGGTCATATGAACGCACGGGACACCCCAAACATTTTCAGTTGGTAGGAAATTTTGAATTTTGCCCGGGTGGCGGCCGAAGCCTACTCTGATCGATTTTGGACCATCAAGGGATCTCTAACGTGTGCAACTTGGACACGGGACCTCCGAGATTTTTCGCTCTTGTCCGAAAAGGCTAGGTGTAGATCTTTCCTACCAGAAGATCAGGGGTTTGGCTGAAAGACAGCAGTAAGAAGGAGCCAAGGAGTAGCAGTAGAAAGGCTGCAGAAAGATTCAGGAGCTCAGAGGAGGGGGCAAAGGAGGTGAGGGGGTGGGGGCACAAGGTGGAGACGAAAGAAGTCAATAGAACACTGGTAGAGAGCAGGAAAGGAGGTGAAAGGAGACCATTTTTGAGAAGAAAATCTTTCCCGTCACTTATACCTGGATTCGAACCCGGGACCTTTGAATGAGAGGCGAACACCTTAACCTCTAGGCCACGAGAGCCCTCAGTAAACTTTCGCCCGTCACTCGGACCTTACTTGACCTAGTGCGCGTATGTGGGGGGTTTCCATTCTTTGTGGAACTACAGTTGAGTCAACTCAACATCTAGCGAGATAACTGTATAAGGTCATATGAGCGTGATTGCGTCTGAGTGTGTGAATGAAACATAGCTCCACCCACACATATCTGGAATGTATTCGGAACCAAGCAAATCTTGCCTTTGAACTCTACCTGCCTTGATTTCTCAGCCCCACCCACATTTAGAACCACCCACCGCCTCTGAGTAAGAGTAAACTTTATTTACCTCTGAAAAAGGGTGACCCCGCCTCCTTCAATCTGACATATCTCCGCTTTTATTAAAGATAGATGGGTATTTTTTTAAAGATCAAAAGCAAGACAAATAAACAAGCTTAATTAAAGATGATTCCATTAACTCCATATATATGTGCCCCAAAATGTACGAGCGCCTGATTCCACCCCGCCGTGACACTGTGTATTCCTCTGCCACGGCAGAAGATATTCGGAGACATTTCCGGCAGGCACCCAGGAACTATTCGGAGACGCACTCCCGTACACAGATGCACTGCTTTTTTTTGG
>NW_004797913.1:104176-105372 GCF_000002075.1 Aplysia californica | reverse complement strand
AGAGAGAGAGAGAGACAGAGGAAGAGAGAGAGAGAGAGAGAGAGGAAAAGAGAGAGAGAGAGAGAGAGAGAGGAAAAGAGAGAGAGAGAGAGAGAGAGAGGAAAAGAGAGAGAGAGAGAGAAAGAGAGGAAGAGAGAGAGAGAGGGTGGAGAGAGATTATAAGATAGAGAGGAATAGAAAGAACCTCAAAGAGAAAAAAAGGCGAGGAGGAGAGGGAGCGAAGAATAATTAATTTGTGCTTTTGTATTCTAAAGTATGTGTATACGTGTCTGTCGGTCTGTATGTATGTATGTCTATCGTGCGTGAGTTTCTGTTATATAATTATGTATATGTGCTGTACTTTAAATCCTTCCTTTGTGTATTTGTTTCCGGTAAGTGGGCCAATGAGATGTTTCGTTAGACATGATTAGTGACCCCAGCGTATACCAGTTTCCAGAGGATATTTCCTTTGTGACAAATTAAAGAGAACAGGCGCACGTTGACGTTGACATAACCCCTTTTTTTCTTTTTTGTGGGATTAATTTGTTATTTTTATATGTGTTTACTTCCCTTGAACAAAGTAGGGGAGGTCGGTGAGTGGCGGGTGCTCGACTTACTTGAGTAGGTTGCTTCTTTTTCCTTTCAAACAGCTATCGTCCTTATCTCTCCTCATTTTTTGCGTTTGTTACTCTCTTGTAACACCTCTAACCTTCGGCACTTATATGACCTTATTGTATTGCAAGAGTCGTAAAACTCTTACTGAAAACAAAAAAAAGTTGGGGATAGGAGGCTTTTAACCCGTAATCTCCAAATCTGATTTCGACTGCATTCACCATTAGAGCACACAGTGGAGATATAGGCTGCCCGATAAACTTACTCCTCCAGGGAATCAGGCTTAATTGTGTTGCAAGTGCAGCAAAACTCTGACTAAAAAAACCCCCAACAACCCAGAAATCGTGGCCCGCAGGCAAGGAGAAGGCTACCACTGTATGTCACATGACACTGATGAGTCATATTTTTTGTTGGCTTTCGGAATGTAAACGGTCTCATGGACTTCCGGATCAAATTTGGAAGCAAAGCAGCAGGGGTCTGTTTGATATAGTGTGCACTGGCCAGTGCCACAATCTGATCCTATTTTATCAACCTCATTCTTCTTCTTCTTCCTCTTCTTCTTCTTCTTCTTCTTCTTCTTCTTCTTCTTCTTCTTCTTCTTCTTC
>NW_004797913.1:102354-103385 GCF_000002075.1 Aplysia californica | reverse complement strand
TTCTTCTTCTTCTTCTTCTCCTTCTCCTTCTCCTTCTCCTTCTCCTTCTCCTTCTCCTTCTCCATCTCCTTCTCCTTCTTCTTCTTCTTCAGGTATCAGGTCTGGAGCAGCAGACATTAACGATCATGGCCCTTTACTCCTTCATGTTGTCTGTCTTCTTGATCAGCTCTGGGTTTTTTTTCATTGTGGTTTTTGCTACAAAGTTGTTAAGATCATCTGTGCATATTATTACGTACGTTTTTTTCTTTGTCTTATTTTCCTCTTCTTTCCCTCTGTCTTTCCACATAGCAGCAGATTCACTTGTCCATTTGATCTACATGTTGCTTAGAATTACGAAGTTCTGACATTTTTGGCCGTCTTGAGTTACTAAGACTGTGAGATCAGAAACCAAATTTCTGTCTACTCTTATCAAAATCGTAAGATTGTTCGGAGTCGTTATCAAGATATTCAAAGAATTGCATTAGAAAACAAGCTTGACACGTTGTGAAAAATCAACAAAGTTTACGTTAAATCTATCAAAACGGGTAACTGAGCAGATAGAACGTTGTAATTCTAGAGTGTGGGTGGTTTGCGGGTGCTCTAATGTGGTTTGCTCCTTCTTTCCTATCAAACATATATCGTCTTTATCTCCCCTGCTTTTTTTATGTTTGTTACTCCCTTGTAACACCTCTAATTTTCTGGCGCTCATATGACCTTATGCAGTTACGAGCGCCGTAAAACCTCTACTACCCCCCCAAAAATTTTTTTTGGGGAAAATAAAAAAATTCTAGGGTAGCGGTGCATTTATATGGCCAAAGATCCAGTCTATTTGACCTATAGGCATTCGTTCTTATTCTGTCTAGAGCACCTGTCGTTACCCGGTGCCTCACATAGGATGGGTCGATAAGCCGTCACTCTTAGAGTGATCTACATTATCTCTCGTGACTTTAACGATACTAAACACGGCCTGCCATTGTAGGAAACATTCACACTTGCGTAAAGCGCTAGTTGGTAATTGTGTCAGCAAGCGCGGGTTGGGATTTGGCGCGAGG
>NW_004797913.1:101182-102254 GCF_000002075.1 Aplysia californica | reverse complement strand
TTAGTCGTCATCCGTGTCAGGTCACTGGGACAACGAGGCCACACCGTCCATCTTCCCTCTTGTCTGTTTGTTTGTCTGTTTGTTTGTCTGTTTGTTTGTCTGTTTGTTTGTCTGTTTGTCTCCATGTGTCATTTGCGTCTGTCTGTCTGTCTATCTGTCTATCCCTCTGTTGGTTTGTTTGCCTGTTTCTGTTTGTGTGTCTGTCTGTTTGTCGACCGTTGTGCTTGTTTGCTGTCGTCTTCAGAGTGCGAGTGAGTGTATATGTATGTATGTATGTGTGTGTGTGTGTGTGTGTGTGTTTGTTTGTTTGTGTGCGTGTCGTACAGACGTTAATGTTTGTAATCCACTTTACATTTACCGGTCCACATCTGCTGCTCACGCTGACGCCCTTATTTGCACACACAAACAAACACACGCACGCACACACACATACACACACATACACACACACACACACACACACATATACACACACACACACACGCACACACACACACACACACACGCACACACACCAAAACACATGGTCTGCACGCGCTTTTACAAGCACATGTTGAAGTGTAAAGGTGGAAATGCTCAAGATGCCAAATTAACCCCTTTTCTTTCTCTCTCCCTCCATATGCTCGCTCAAGAGCGAAGTGATTCAGTCATCAGGTTTGGTTTTGCGCTCACTTTAATTTTATTCCGTGGGTGGTTGGCTGGTGCTCTGGTGTGGTTTGCTCCTTCTTTCCTATCAAACAACTATCGTCCTTATCTCCCCTCCTTCTTTTTTTGTGTGTTTGTTACTCTCTTGTAACATCTCTAATCTTCGGCACTTATGTGACCTTATTGTGTTGCAAGTGCCGTGAAACACTTACTAAACAAACACATTTTATTCCAGTTAAACCCGAGCAATCAGTGAGTACATACATCCCTCCCTTGCCCGGAGACATTGCCCTCGCCTACCTCTGAACAAAGCGAGGCAACCACGTCCTGTTAAAAAACAACCCAACAACAACAAAAACAACAAACAAAGAAAAAACAAAACAACAACTCAGTAACCACAAAACAAACTGTGAAATAACGAAAAACC
>NW_004797913.1:97783-99155 GCF_000002075.1 Aplysia californica | reverse complement strand
TCACACACACACACACACACACACACACACACACACACACACACAAACACACACACACACACACAAACATATACACAATCTCACATACCTATTAACATACACACGCATATACACCTTCAGGCATCCTCAACATTTTTTTCTCTACCCAATTCTCACGCTCTGTCACGCTCTGTCTGTCTGTCTGTCTGTCTGTCTGTCTGTCTGTCTGTCTGTCTGTCTGTCTGTCTAACCCCCTCTCTCTCTCTTATTTTCATACACATACGTAATATAATATGTACAGACAGTCACTCTTTCTCCCTCCCATTCTCTCTCTCTTTCTCTCTGTCTATCTCTGTCTTTCTCTCTCTGGCTCTATCTCTATCTGGCTCTATCTCTCTATCTCTTTCTCTATCTCTCTCTCTTTATCTCTCTATCTCTCTATCTCTCTATCTCTCTATCTCTCTATCTCTCTATCTCTCTATCTCTCTATCTCAAAGACCACGTGTATATGTGCATACAAACAGCCCCTTCCCACCCCCCCAAAAAAAAAGTTTTAAATCACCACCTCCCCGCTCTTAAACATATAGAGCACCAAAACCTCTTTCTTCTTTGATTCCCCATTAATTGAAATCCTCTAGGCCTGGCAGTTCGAATCGTGTGATTTCGGACGCACACGTAATATAATGTGTACAGACACTCTTTCTCCCTCCCATTCTCTCTCTCTATCTCCCTGTGTCTATCTCTCTCTATCTCTCTATCTATCTCTCTAATCTATCTATCTCAAAGACCACGTGTATATGTGCATACAAACAGCCCGCTCTCCCCCTCCCCCCAAAAAAACCCAACAACAACCAACCCCAAAATCTTTATTTTAAGAATCACCACCTCCCCGCACTTAATAAACATCTAGAGCACCAAAACCTCTTTCTTCTTTGATTTCCCATTAATTGGAATCTTCAAGTCCTGGCAGTTCGCACCGTGTGATTTCCCCGCGCTCCACGCACCGTTGATAAGAATCCCAGGTCCCTCCCAGGGTACCCCAGGGACACACGATGTTCTGGTCGTCCCGGCGTCCTCGTCATTAAGAGTCCCGGTGCAGCCCTCGCGGGAAAAGAACCCGCTCCCTGGTTCCGTTCTCGTCCCAGGAATGGCAGACTAGAGAAGTGCGTTTTAGTTGGGGTTTAGAAGTATTGTGTACTGGGTCGTTATTATATACAGTTATGGGGGGTCAGGAAATAAATTGGTATTAGTAAACTTGACGCCCCCCTCCCCCCACCAGCTGGGAAATTATTTGACCTAACTTCTAGTGCGCACATCTGGCTGGGGTCTCCACTCTCTGTGTGGCCACATTTTTGGGTCTCTGTGACGTCATATGCGAAGGACGGGGCGCGTG
>NW_004797913.1:96142-97358 GCF_000002075.1 Aplysia californica | reverse complement strand
TATATGTTTATATATACACCCAAACACACACGCACACACATACACACACACACACACACCTCTCTCACAAACACCCAGACGTCTGTAGTATAGGAGTTAGTTGCCTTTCTGTCTCACGCTGGAGACCTGAGTTCGATTCTCGATTGGGACGAACATTTTCATGGAGTATATGTCTTTCTACTTGGATGTTGTAACCCTCTCAGCCTAGGCCGGCCCGATAGGCAGGGTCAGAAGCTCCTAAGTGGTCTAAATTGTGTGTGTCGATAGGGGGGTTAAAAAACCCATACATTATAAAAAGATTGTTTAAACAAAACCTACCATCTAAAATACAATAGATAATCAAGAAAAAGCTACTAAAAGAACAGCAAAAACAAAACAATCAAAAACGAAAAAACAAAACAAAAAACCCGCATGAATAAACAATAGAGGATTGAAACAATGTCCAACCAAAAGAAGAACGTTTCTGTGACAAATTATGATGGAAAAACTGGCCATGACCCTGCCGTGGAACAATTACATGGATCTGGACTGAACTTGACTTGTTGAAAAACCCGAATGTCACCAAAGGTGAAAAAGTCAAGATCACCTTTTTGCCAAAAGGTCGTCGGTGTGTGTGTTATCGCGTTTGATCGGGAAACGTTTGGACCGTAACTGACGAAGCTGTCAATTAATCCCCCCCCCCTTTTCCCCCAGTGTACCGACCGACCATTATCCCGAAGGAGACTTAACCCTGTCCGTCCCTTGTGTTTTACTATCGTATCAATTCGACGTGAGGAAGGCACCACTTAACCCTGTTCGTACGTCGTGTTTTACTATTGTATCCATACGACGTTGGGAACTCCGTGCCATCACTTTCGAAAGAGGAAATTTACTCGTTAATCCGATCGGTACGCTTTGCATAGCAGTCTGTCAAAATTAATTTTTTGAGAAATACTGAAAGTTTTAAAGAGATCTTCGCTCTAGATGTATTCTAAAATGTGAAGAATACAACCCCGGGGGTACAAAATGACTCCAGGGCGTACGGATAGGGTAAATTTTGAAACTGTTTCTCTGTGCTGGGACACGGGAACGAACGCCACGCTTCTCAGAACAACATTGACAATAAGTTCTTTATAACCATGTGCTTTAAAGTATGCGTAATTGCATGCGTGTGCATAATCCTCGCACAAGAGGGGAAAAGTATACTTCTTCCTCTACTATTATTACTACTGCTGCT
>NW_004797913.1:86728-95048 GCF_000002075.1 Aplysia californica | reverse complement strand
GTGTGTGTGTGTGTGTGTGTGTGCATGCGTGTGTATGTGTATGTGCTTGTGTGTCTGTAAATCTGTGTGTGTACATGTGTGTGTATGTATGTGTATGTGTTTGTGTGTCTGTAAGTCTGTGTGTGTGTATGTGTGTGTGTACATGTGTGTGCGTACATGTATGTGTATGAATATGTTTGTGTTTGTGTTCGTATGTGTGTGTACCTGAATGTTTATGTATGTGTATGTGTTTGTGTGTCTGTAAGTCTTTGTGTGTATGTGAGTGTGCGTGTGTGTAAGTCTGTGTGCGTGAATGAGTGAGTGTGTATGTCTGTATGTGTTTTTGTGTCTGATAGTCTGTGTGTGTGTACATGTGTATGTGTGTGTGTACATGTGTGTATACATGTGTATGTGTACATGTGTGTGTGTGTGTATGTGTGTGTGTGTGTGTGTGTGTGTTTGTGTGTCTGTAAGTCTGTGTGTGTCAGTGTGTACCTGTGTGTGTGTAAGAATATTATGTATCGCATGCAACCACTGAGCCGTACCCTAACGCACGAACGGGCCGGCGATCAGGTAGACAATTTTCCTCATTCCCTGACACATGTGTTTGGCAAACCGCCTGGCCTCTTCCACCTTTATCCGGCTGGACATATGGCCATGGTCGTGATGGCCTGGTGATGTTGATAATTTTCGCTTTGACCCTTCCGGCGACCTGGTCTTTAGCGGTCAGCGTAAACAATGACCGCTGGGGTACATGGTGGTGTCGGTTGTTCGAATGTTAGAGTTAGAGAAAGGAACGTGGAGAGAGGGTTTAGGGTGGGTCAGGTGGAATTGATGGGGGGAAGGGGGCCACAGACAAATAATGAAGAGTGAAAGGGGAATTAGACAAAGGGACAAGAGGCAAAGAAAGTTTTATTGAGAAGGAACTGCTGAGGGCAGAAGAAGGAAAAGTCCCAGCACGTGAGATATGTATTTACTAATGTCCAGTCTTGTAGTAATAATGACCTGTCTTGTTGTGAGTGTATGCGTGAGTGCACCTAACCGTTGAAACGTCTTCTGCCATCGTTAACAAACGAGACAAATTTCTGCCTGCGAGATGAATAAAGATTGTCATTGTCATTGTCAATGGATGGCGGGAGAAATTTCTCATGCTCCCTGATAACAAACTTGTGGGAGAGAAACTGTGAAAATAGATAGATAGATGGATGGATGGATGGATAAATGGAAGGGTGGGCGGGAGGGTGGATGAATGGATGGATGGATGAATGGATGGATGGATGAGAAGGGACAGAAAAAGAGGATAGAGAACATTGTATTATTACAAGCAAAGAATTAAGTAATGAGAGCGTAAGATAATAGATGGTATCGATTATAGCAAAATAAAAATAAAGATACTAAAAACATTTCATGCAAGCTGCTAAAACCAGGCTTCAGCTAAAATCAATACTGATCTCAGCCTGCGATACATTGGTAGACGGACGTTTTCTTCAAGACTAAGTTTTAACCCTACCCTACCTCGTGTTTTACTATCGTATCAATACGACGTGGGGAACTCTGAGCCACCACTTTCCAAATAGGAAATTTACTCGTAAATCCGATCCGTACGCTTTGCATAGCAGTCTGTCAAAATGATTTTTTTTAAAAAATACTGAAAGTTTCAAAGACGGCTTCGTACTAGAAGTATTCAACAATGTGAAGAATACAACCCGGGGGTACACAATGATCCCGGGGCGTACGGATAGGGTTAAAAACGACGCAGTGTCTATGTTTCTTTTTTTGTTGTGCGTCGTCTAGACCACTTGCTTCATTTTCTGGGGTCTTAGGTCTTAACTCCAGTGAACCTCAAGGGAGTTTTTTAAAAAGACTTTTATGTGGAACCCTGTCTGTCATAAACACAGTGTACGGTATAAGTATTGTAAACGCACTGTACAGTATAGATATTGTGGCCACACATTACAGGACCGACAGTGTCATTAGTTGGAAAGTGATAGAAAACGTAGATTTGGATTACCGCGTGGTATCTTTGCTTTTGTTTCACGTGATATAATATGTCAAGCGAAGAAGTTCGGTTTGTTTTTAGTTTTATTTGTTGGAAGAAATCTGTCAAAAACTGCACTTTAAAAAAAAAGTCTGTGTCATATAGTTGCCGCAGTGTTTTGGAATCGAATTGTCAAATTGGATTTTTTTTTCTCTCTTAAAAAAAGATGTAGGCTATTCAGTAGTGTCGTAATTGTTTGTAAAATATTGGTATTGGATTTCTGTCGCAATTGTGCAGTCTAGTAAAATGTTGCTAATGATTGCTAGTAAAGTATAACACAGTAGTCGTAAAATGTTGACATTTCTCCTTTCTGACTGTATTGTGTTTTGGTGTGTCTTTGCAGACGTCACAGAGAATATTTGCCGGCAAGTCTTCGGAAGTCATTGAAACCACCCCCACAACGCCTTATACAGTAAAGTGATAAAACTGGCAAAGACAGAAAAAGCCGTGTGCGCCGTCGTTGAGTAAAGCAAAACAGTCAAAAGAATGCTCAGATTCTCTCAGTCAACGACACGTCAAAAAAGATTTGAGCCCCAAACTGCGTCTGTCTCCAGTAAGACCAGAGAGGACTTTCCCCGGTCAGGGAAACTGGGGCGTATATCTGTGTGAGGAAGTCAGCTCACGTGAGTCCGGGGACAGAGCCGAGAGAGATCTGGAGTGTCTGGAGAGAAGAGAACATCGAGGGCCACTAGAAGCAGGACGAGCCGAGAGCCGGTGAGTGTCAGATTAGTTTCATCAACGACGTGCGCGTGCGTGAGTCGCCTGTGGCAGCATTGCCTGGGGAGGTCGCGCGCGCCACCAGTTAATTCCCGGAAACCAGTCGTCGGCAGCTGTGTGACGGCCGGCAGGCCCCCCTGTGGCGGTGTTCCCCTCCATGTAAATACCGTCAATTAAGACCCGGGTACTTTCCCCGGGGAGGAAAGGCGTGTCTGTAGCCCCTCTCTGACCAGGACTTGAGCTCGAGGAGTTGCTTCCCCTGTGCTTTATGAAGGAGGCCGTTCACGCTAAGCGGATCGCGGCCAATCAACGTCTTTCAGCACGAGTGGACTCTCTCGGGGCTGGGAGTGCACTGCCCGGGATTGGGGACATTCGAAGGGCTAGGAGAAAAAGAAGAAAAGGAGGGAGAAACAACAAAGAGTGAGTGTGAGAGAGAGAACGATTAAGATCCACAAAAAAAGCGCGGAGAGAGGAAGTGAGAGGAAGAAACAGAGAGTAACCATTGGACTCGTGAGATGGTCACCACCACGTGTTATGACCTCCATTGTCAGCTGTGGCTGGTAGGATTTGCTCACGCACACAACAAACACTCCTGTTCTCGTCAACTAGTGTGGCCACTTTCTGGTCGCACCGTTAAATATAGCATCTCTTCGTCTTCCCCTGTCGCCAAGACCGGGAACTCCCGAGTCTCTGTTTAACACTGTCTCGCTGACAGATCACCGCAAAATGGATTGGGAAAACAATAACACAGAAGCCCAGGGGAAACCCATCACGTCACCTGATCTCCCCCGGCAGGCAGCGAGGGCTCACACTGTTGTGGAACTACGCTACGCACCTCTGGACATGAACGCCAACCCACAGTTGTGTAGGACTGACCCGGGGTCATGTGGGTTCACCCGATCTACCCCTAGCGTCACGTGGCTTGGGCAGAGCACCCCACTCAATTCCGACTTTCCCACTCAAGTCACGGAGTCTCCGATGAGCTTTGAGTCCCAGAGCAGATCGGATGGCCCACCGCAGGGCATCGATTCCCAATCAGTGTTTCGATCCGTTTCTGGCATCTCCGGTGTTGTGTCGGGCCCGTCCATCGTAATGACCAGCTCGCCTCCCCTAGCTCCGGTCATCCTTCTGTCCACGGCCGACTTGGATCCCTCTCTGAGACATCAAATCGATAATTTCTCCACGGATCAGCAAGCGAAGGGAATAAATAACAGTAGGGTGGCCCCTAGTTATGCTGGTCTAGTGGGCCGCGCGGGGTCTGGGGTCGTGTCAGGGGGTCGGCTGTCTTCACCAATCTGTGCCAACTTGCAAGAGGCAGGGGGAACGTTCACCATCACCACAGACCCGGGACAGGCGACCTCGCGGGTGAATCAACACGTCGCAGATAGACGGACGAGTCCCAACTCACATATTACATCCTCCCCTTCGCCCCCTTCCCCGCCCCCTGGCTTGCCCTTATCCCGTGACGGAAACGCTGCTAGTGTGTTCAACGACAATACGGAACGATGCTACGGGAAAAAGATAGAGGAAATAACGGGGCGAGTGTCGGGCAATTTCTCCTGTTTAGACAACAATTTTAACATCTCCGTGAAAAGCGGTCCGGCTCATGGAATGACGGCAGCGCTCAAATCCAATTCCAGGCCATTTACCGGGGAAACGTTCGCTCAGTCCGCCGGCGCTACCATTGAGGAGGCCATACAGTTTAGCGGGGAACGGTCCCTCTCGACAAACGGAGCGGCTGAGAACGAGGCGGGTGGCGTAATGGACGAGAGTAGTTCCCTGGTAGAGAGAGTTCCTCTCGGCCTGAGCGCTAGTGCTAGAAAGGATCAGGCCGAGTCGTCTTCTTCCTCGGCAATCAGATGGTTGACTCTTGACACAGGGGCGAGATCCGCCACACGCGATTCTTCTCTTACATTTCAAACTCACGGCAAAAGTGAGGCGGTAGCAACCCCGCCCGACTTGGCGCGGATTGGTATGTCTACAAGGGTAGTCACTCACGTAGGACGAAGCCCCAGTGGGAAATTTAGAGAGGACGACCACAAGCCTAGGGTTGTCATGGAGAATTGCTCTGGGAACGGACATTTAGATATGGAGGTAGACGAGATGACGCCTGTGGACGAGCCCCCGAGTGCCCACGTGATCACACAAGATCTTAAAGGATTGGGTGGCAGGGGTCAGAGTTCAGAGCAGCAATCCATGCTGTACCAGTCTCTTGTCAACGGAGCGACTAGCTCGTGCTTTAAGAGGCAAGAATCCCAGGACAGCTGTAGTACGAGTCGTTTCAGTCGTAGCAACAGTTTACCCATGTCCAGTGAGACTAGTAGATCTACGGTTATGACGTCTAGAAACCTGGTCAATAGCCCGAATGGTGGGGTATCATACGCCACCTTCAAAACCATCAGTGTGACGCCTGTGATTTTAGAACTAGATGTAGGTCAGTCGATCTGTCTCAGTGAAAGTGCACATGTGACTAATACCGAACCATCGGAGAGACTTGGCAATGTGGTGGCCTACAGAAAACCGGCTGTGGTCAGTGCTAGCAGATTCCAGGCCGTGTCAGGGCCCACCGGGGGGAACATTTCACCAACAGTTCAACAAACAGTCAGCCTCCATCCAGATGGGAACTCCAGGCAATCGAGCCATCAGGTAAGATTGTACCAAACGACTGTGACGAGAACAGACAGCAAGAATGCACCACACTCAGAGGAGAACTCAGTGGAGAGCAATGCTGACCGCCGTGACCCGTGCGACAAACGATGGCAAGCGCAGCCCGCGCGAGCTACACTCGTTGGCCAGTCCCCGTCAGCTTTCCGTGGCCCTTCCTCTGGTGACAGCTCCTCGTTCCTCAGAGTTGCCGGTCTCACGGGATACAAGACCACCGTGTCTGTAGATAAATCCCCAAGCGAACCCTTACGACGGGTGTCTCCTCTGGCCCAGAACGGGAGTGGCGACGTGGAGGACGCACACAGAAGTGGCACAACTCTTGTGACGTTTGGAGCGAGACTTGTAGCCCCACCAGAAAAACTGTGTCCCGCTACCACTAGCGAAAAGGATTGTCACAGTCACCTGGGACGGCTGCTGGCGTCTGGTTCGTCTAGAGATATTGAAACCACGCCCTCTTCGAACTCAAACAGTTCTGAATCTTACCCAGATGAACGTTTCAGAAACTCCCCGCACGACAACGGTGTTATCACCCATCACATTGTGAGAGGGGTCAAAGCAAGTTCCACAACTCCAAGTGTTTCCCAGCGCTCTGGTAAGCTGGGCTCTCTGTACACAGCACGGAGCTCTCCTGTGGTGACGCAAAGCTCTCCTCTCATGTTGCCCGCATCCACGTCATCAACGTCACCCCCCTCATCGTCATCTTCGACGTCATCCATGTCTCCCATGGAGACCTCTGACCAGGATCTCGACAATTCTCCGTCTACCTCTGGGGCACCCCATCTGAGTGCCAGGCACAATCTGCCTCCTCAGATCAGATACCAGCATCACAGCCACAGGCAGCAACTGCGACGGCAGCAAACATCGCTAAAGCAGCACCACTGGCACCAGCAGCAAGAACATCAGCAGTTGCAACAACATGAAGAACACCAGCTGCAAGAACACCAAAAACAACGGCAACAACAACAACAACAACAGCAACAACAACAACAACAACAACAGCAACAACAACAACAACAACAACAACAACAACAACAGCAAAGAGAGCAGCAGTACCAACAACGGCCAGTTCGTCCCTTTCTGCCGTGTAATTCTGCCAAGCGTCAAATAAACCTGTCCACCCCACCCCCTGGAGCCTTTTCACGCCTCTCCCCCACCTCCCGCTCCCCTCCACCCCCACGACCATCTTCTCCCTTGCCCTCCCCTGTACCGCGCATCTTTTTCACAGATATTCCCACCAGCCCGTCCCCAACCCCAGCCTCTTCGCAGTCACGACACGCCACAATTTCTACAACAGCCTTTTCTACAACTTCAGAACCGCTGCCAGCTTCCCCCAACACGATAACAACAACAAAAGGGCAGTCGACCAATCAGGACTTACATGGTCAAGATGCGATGACCACTACTTCTTGGACATCGTCCCCTCAACCACCACCACCACCACAATCTGAACCACCACAAGCACTCCCACAACCACCTCCACCGCCACCACCGCCACCACCGCCACCACCGCCACCTCCACCACCCCCTCCTGGTCAGCTGCAAACATCGTCGGCATTAGGCCCACCTTCATCGCCGCCGGACGCATCGACACCATCCTCAGCAGCGACAGCGACAGCTTCGTTAACAACAACAACAACAGCAACAACAGCAGCCACAGCAACAGCACTATCACCTGTTACGAACACTGCCTCACCCCCTCCCCAGGAGATCAGTGGAGTAGACACAGGCAGACGACTGAGGGTCAGAAACCAAAGGTCAGTCATTGTTCTGTCACGTACTTACACATACCTTTTTCACTGTCCTCTTTCTTCTTTCTATCTTTATATGCCTTCCTCATTCGTTCCCGTGTCCATCCTTTCACGTGTAAAGTGGTCACTTGCATACCCTTTTCAATCTGTCTTTTTAGTGTAATAGGGTCAATTGCATACCCTCTTTACTAATCTTCTTCTTGTCTCCTTTTTTGTCGATTTTCTGTACCGTCTTTTCTATAACTGTTCTTTTCTTTCTTATTTAGACCCAGTGTTTTCTTTCTATACTTTAGATTTTTAACCTTGCTGATTATTATAATTTATCCCGCTTCGTTCCTTGCCCTATGAACGTTTCGTACCGTCACCGTATTACGAGTGATTTGACAAGTCCCCTGCGGAAATTAAATGTATGAATCTACAATCATTTCTTGTACCATAACCTCAGCGCTCGGGCTCCTCGTCAGCTGCTGCTGCATATTGTTCCCGATCGCTCTTCTGGAAGTTGTGCTTTTTTGTCATTTTGCCCATGAATCTGTGAACTCCGCAAAATAAAAGGGAGTCATTTCGACTCTTTTCCCGTTTCAGGGGGAACGTTATCGTGCAATCCATGTTCGATACTGTCCTGGTTTGCCGAGACCATGGTCTTCTACACCTGTTGGGAAACAAAACAAAGCAAAACAGGGTGGGTGGTTGGCCAGTGCTTTGGTGTGGTTTGCTCCTTCTTTCCTATCAAACATCTATCGTCATTATCTCCCCTCCTTCCTTTTTTGTATAACACCTCTAATCTTCGGCACTTATAGGACCTTATTGTGCTGCAAGTGCCGCAAAACACTTACTAAAACTAAAAACAAAACAGGACAAAACCAAACCAAAAGGGGGAGGGGGCGTTAGGAATATGTGTTCCTCTTTCCCGTTACAACAAATGTTTTTGTTTCGCCCCAAAGACAAACAGTGGAAATTGTTCCGTCATAAACATAGCCCCTGGCTCTGGACACATCTTTGCTTTGGCGGCCTTTGCTTTCCGCTAATATTGACGAATAATCAAATTTCCGAGGTAAACGTTTGCTCGTCACTATTGGTGACTAAATACTTTTCTTTCTCAAAACAAGCTTTTCTTTGGTCTGTGACCTCTCTCTCTCTCTCTCTCTCTCTCTCTCTCTCTCTCTCTCTCTCT